>NW_010227582.1:32581-48404 GCF_000690775.1 Eurypyga helias | reverse complement strand
TTAATTCAGCAGGAGAGCCAAATTTCCCTGCACACATGCTAGCAAGGAAAGATGTTGCTCGTTAGCAATTAGAAGGTAAATGTTCTTCCCTATCACACTCTGACCATCCTTCTGCCTTATCTGTGAGGGCTGGTTGGAGAGGAGCCCCGGCTGTGTTCTGCTTTGCTGGGAGGTAGGAGCGTACCGTAGGGACAGTGGGGAGCAAGCCCTGCAGCTGCCGTACCCAGGGCTGTTTCTCTGCCCAGTCACGATGTGGGGATGCTGAGGGTGGCCTGAGCACCGCAACGGGGGTGTATATCGCTGCAGTTGATAAGCAGTTTACCCAGAGATGCAGTGCAGGTGCTGGAGAAGAGTTGGGTGGGTGAAGGGTTTTTGCATGGGGAGGAAACCTTCCTGGCAGCAGGAGGAATTCTGAAAAATAAACATATAACCTGTATGCATATCGGAGGTACTCCCATCAGCTGTTTGTAAAGCAAATAATCGTTGCGGAGAGCTTTGCTTCTGGTTTGCTTACAGCATTCGGTTGAAATGTCTGTAAGACTGGTACCTAATGAATTGCATTATCCTTCACTCAGCTGGTGATTGATAGTTAAATCTAATAACAGCGTCAGTCTCATCAGCAGACACATTTCAATTTCAATTTGTTGAATGCACTCTGACCGCGGACAGACAGTGGGTGTAATAGAGACCTATCTTGGAAACTAATAGAAACTGATACATAGAAAATGAAATCTGTTTCTCTGTCTGTGTTGTCTGCTCGCTTTCCTAATTTGGTTCCACTTACAAGGGTTACTTAAGATGCTAACGCTTCGCCAGGGGCTTCCCAGATAATGAAAACAACTTTGTTAGGGACTGTGAGACAGGGAAGGAGACAACAAGTTGTATTTGTTTGGCACAATTTTGAGTCCCCAGTGGGAGCACGTTAGATCTGTGCAACCCAGAGAGGGGGTGCTTGAGCCTTTTTCTTCCCTGCAGCTTTCCCTCTTGTGTGTGACCGCCTGCCCAGCATGACACTGGTCCCAGCTGAAAGTTAAGGCAAAGTGTTCTGGGGTCAGTTACAATACCGGGGTGGTGGTTGCTGCTGAGTTCAGGCTTTGTGCGCTCCTATTTCTGTCTTAGGAGGATGCTTACGTGCCGTGACAAATGTCACTGTCCCACCCTGTTTTCTTGGTGGGCGGCAGATGCACATCATGGCTGGTTGTCAGAGGTCGTTCTTTTAGGATATTCAAAAACGAGTGACCCCAGCAGCTGACCCGTGCGCTGGAGCCCTCCCCTGACCCAACAGTACAGATGGTGGAGGGAAGACCCGCCAGCTGTGCCCCCCTGCGCCCCTTTCTGCTAGGGGTGACCCATGGCGTACAAGCTCTGGAAGCCCCCTGGGGCTGCATCCCCCCAGGGAATCATGTCCACAGGGTGACTGTGCTGCCCCCGGGCCAGGGCTGGGTGTCCCTCCCCAGCAAACCCTCGCCCAGTGCGGGTGCCCTCTGCGCAGCCAGCGAAGGGGGCAGCTCTCTCGCAGGGCAGCAAGCGTCTGTAGAACAGCAGGTCCCTTACTGCAGCTTCTGCTTTGCTCAAACTCTTTTTTTTCCCCTTATTGCATTTACTGTAGAAATGAAAATGTTCATGATGATGCAAATATTTTTTGGTGATTTCGTGTTTTGCTTTTGACCTGTGAAAATGTGTTTATAGCAAAGAGTGAGTAAACACCCTGGAAAAAAAAAACCCAACTGCAAATACGGGACTGATAGCGCTAGCCCAAAATTTAACACATGCAAAATTAAATACTTCTAAAGAATTTGATTTCATTAGGGAATTTGGTGCTTATGAAAGCTGGAAAGCTGACAGCCCAGAGAGCTGAAATTTTCTGGCCATTGCAAGAGACGAGCATGCACAATAATACTGCAGGCATCATCCCCCTGGCCTGCTGCATGGAACACGCTGGACCCTTCTGGCAGAGCGTGACAGAGGATGGTTAATTCTTCTGCAGTTGCACTTCCAGCCATCTCCTCCTCTGCATAAGCAGTAACCAGAGCTTGTGACAACCAGTCTGCAATGAGCCAGCCTGGGACAATCGTTCAACTTCACTTCACATAGGTCTCTCGGTGGAAATAGCTTCACCAGCACCAACCTGGGGACAATATAAACCCGTAATCTAGAGGAGAAATCCTTCATAGCAAATTAGCAGCTTCTTGAGCTACCAAGTACCCTTCAGCTTCCTTTATACCTGCTCACGGATGCTGCAGAGCTCAGGGGGCCCATGAAGAGATCCCCTCCATCCCCTCTTGCTCTTCACAGCCTGGGAGCAAAGCTGTGCAGATCCAGCATCCTGGGGTGGTGGAGCTTTGGGTGCTGGTAGCAATACCAGCTCTCCTGCATGTGTGGTGACTGCCCTCCCGGGTGGCATCTCCACGAGTATCTGCAATGGAGGGCTGCTACGGTCTTAGCTTCAGCTGTGGGGAAACAAGACAGGCTTACCAAAAGTCAACGCAGAGCTGAAATGAGGAGTGATGTCTTCCCCACACCCAGTGCAGTCCTTATTCCCTGAGACCATGCATTCTTAAAAGGTGATTAATATGATGTTTGGGAGAGGACATTAAGTGAGACATCTTATTTACAAAAAGCTTCCTCGTGGAGTATTCAAGAGAACAGGGATCCGGAGAGAGCGTGGTGTGTGTTGTTGGTAATGTAAAGGGACACCGTTATTTGTAATGCATCGCTGAACTCCATTAAGTCTTTTATTCACCTTGTTCTCAGGACAAATGCTGTTTCATGTGAAGCCATCTACCAATCAGAACCCATCAGCAGATCGCTATTTCATTTTTTATGCCTGAAAGGAAACAGGCTACTGCTGAATCCTAACGATACGCTGCTTACAGTGCCACTGACTCGGCACGGACCGGCTTCCCAGCAAGCAGCAGCAGCCCCAGTTTGCACTGGTGAGGCTGTTCCTCCCTGGCGATCCCAGCCTCTGCCAGCAGAAGCCCATTGGGGCTGGCAGGACAGGGATGCCCAGAGACGGGTCTGTTTGCAGGAGTTCATCCTCATTATGCCAAGCCTCTTCATGCTGCTGGTTCTCGCTGGAGCTTTCCCAGCACATCCCTTCGACGGCTTGTTCTTAAAGCTGGTCATGAGTGAGGGGGTCCTGGGTGGTGTCTCCACAGACGCTGGCCCCTCCTGGAGCCCTGGCTGCTCTGCCGCTTGCCATCACGCAGGCCCTGGTGCCATTGCTGGTGGCAGGTCTGGGGGCCGCCTTGCATGCATCCCCCCTCAGGTCTCGGATCCCTTGGCAAAGCTCTGAGAGCAGCCCTCTTCCTCTGCATTAAGATTAATGTTTAAACAGCACTTGTCCTATAAATCTCTCTTGGAGGCTTTCCTCAGAACAAATAGTTAGCAGGAGAACAAGGCATCTATTTGAAAATGACAGCGTTTCCAATCTATTTATTAAACAGGTAACAGCTCTCTCTTGAAATGTCAGATTGACTCTTCATCTTCCGCTGGATGCAGTTAGGAGTGGATTATGGCAGAATATGTTACCACCTATATTTATTTACAAGGAGAAAGAGTCATTGAGATTAATTGCACAATTGAATATGCAATATGGTAAACAGTTATTTGGAAATGATTGTTTGTGTTTAATTATGACATACAGGATAAGTTTAACAGTCATAAATTTTTCATTGGATTGTAAATGCAAATGCAGGCATTGAAATATATCAGTGAAATACATAACTCAGTGTCTCTCTACAGCATCCTCCTGTAGTGTAACGCTTCTGATGCTGGAGCTTGCAGGCCAACAGCAGGGGCTTCTCCCCTCTCTCAACAGAGTACGTGAAAAGCTGTCAGTAAAAGCAGCTTGAAGATTAGAAACCAAAAATGGCTTGTTTCTGCTTGGTTTGTTCTCCGTAAAAAAAGTTCTTAATGCAGAGCAGTGGTTTCAACAAGCAGCGAGGGATTAGCTCCCTCTTACACTTGGGGCACAGTTGGGGAGGAGAAAGGACCATACGGCTTAACCTCTGTTCCCTGCAAAATAGGAAAACTTTTTGTTTTCATGTAAGTGGCTTGTCAACCAGTTTAGCTGGTCTTTGGAGCAATTGTTCTTTACCAACGATTTTTCCCACCTTTTCTCCCTTTCTATTCTTTTCTCTCCTGTTTCTTCTCCTCTTCTGATCCCTCCTTCCCCCAACACATGCACACAGATACATGTTGTTGCTCTTGACAGTAGAAGAAAAATGAAAAATAGATATGCGGGAGGAAAAAAGGCTAATAGCAAGAAAAGATGTGCTAGGAAAACTTTAAAAAATTAAAAAGGAGGGGGGTAATAAAGAGAAAATTTAATCTAAGTGGAAAATGTCCATGGGAAAAGTGGTGGTGTTGGCAGGAGGTATAGGTAGAACATTGTTTTTGTCTAGTCTGCTCATTTGAGGGAATAAGTAGTATTTCCCAGCTGTTTAAATACTGGCATGATGATGGAAGATGAGTATTTTTCTGTCTCTGTATTTCTGAAGCTAATCTCTCATGGGACAAAATATATCACTCAGTGAATTTCATAATGTTTAATTTTGTATTAGGCAAAGAACAACCTGTTTCCATGTTGTACAATCACACACTCGGGCTTCCTACGTGCTTAAAGGCAAGCACTGATTTTCTGAGCAACCACCTATGCCACCGAGCGATAATGGTTTTTTTCTTCTCACCATCTGCAAAGCTGGAAAGAATGTTCCATTTGTGATGAGAATTTTAATTGCAAAATGTCTTTTTGACCAAAAAGACACAGAACAAAAAAGAAGGATGTTCTTTTTGCAACCAATCCTCTTGGAGGGTCTCCTGTTGTTGTAGTTCATTTCATTTATTGCAAAAACGTCCATTGGAAAAACAAGTAAATGTGGCACAAGCTAATTTCGTATTCGGTTCACTGTGAATACACATCCGAGCCAGAAAGCGAGGTTTGCTGCCAGTCGGCAAAAGGCCGTCTTTGTAACGGGATCCAAACTGTTTACTCACGTGGCTTCGACAAGAGGCGTCCTATTAGATTTCTATTACTGGCTCCATTTCAGCAAAAGCGCTCGGAGTTGGGTTTAATTAGAAGCTGATAACTGCTGTTGAAAGGCAGCCTGGTTGAAAAGGCTTTCGGCAATCTTGGGAAATGTTGTGCATTGTTCTGTATTTTCCCTTTGATAATTAACTAGCCTGAGTCATATAATTTTATATATAATGATTCTTATCTGCCACGCGCGCTGCAGGAGTGAAGGAGCCCTGGCTGTAAAGCTGTCGCATCAGGGACGGCCACCCATGGCTGCAGCCCCAGAGGAGCTCTGGGGGGGGGGAGCTGCCCCCCAGCCCTGCTGAGCAGAGGCTCGTTAGTGCTTAAGAGCAAATATTTGGGACCGCTTTACCTCTTTTGGCCTTTCTTGTCTTATCTTGTATCTTGGACTATTTCTTTTTAGGTGTGATTTCCAGGTGGTAGACATCCATTTGGTGTGGAAAACTATTTTCTACCCCAAGTGGAGGTATCCTGGTCAGTAACTGGTGGTGGTGCTGGGCTTCTCAGATGTTAAAGTGGAGGCATGTCTTGTAGGAAGACGAGCAGCTTTATGTACATTGATTTTCCATTTACATAATAGGTGTGGTATAGCACACTGACTGACCTTGGTTTAAAATATACTTCTAATGTGTTACAAGAGCTGTCGGCTGGACCGCAGATTTCAAGGCCCAATGCCCAAGTCAGCTGTATCCTTCTGTGGGATTTCCAGATGATGACCCATTATAGGATGTTTTACAGAAAAGAAACCTGCTTGGATTCAACACAAGGTCAAGAATTGCCAATGAGCAGCCGAAATCCGGCCTCTCCTGCCAATGTATCAGCATATTACAAAGTGGGATTTCAAGGGCTGTAAAGCTTCCAGCAGGTCTCATGGCAGCGTTTCAAGGGCAGACAAATGCAGTATGGGGGTTGGTATCATGCAAGTCTTAGAATAGGATGAAAGGGCCGACCTGGAGCTTAAAGACACGTTTAAGTGCTGCTGACCTTGTTGTCAGACCTTAAGGTGAAGTATCTCCCCAGATGAGTTCCGTTTATGGTGTTTTCAGTCTATTTCGGTAGCGATACCCTAGCGAGTTGTGCCTGTGATTTACACCGGGATGGCAGAGGGTATCCTCCGGCCATCCAGCAGCAGTCGCTGTCTGTGCAGGGCGATCTAAGGGACTGCAGCGCTGGGGATCTACCCCTGCAGCCATTTTATTGGCACTTTGGTTCTGGTGCCTGAACTGTGGGCGATAAAGGACTCGCTCGCCCTTCAGACACAGAGCCACCCAGACGTATTGCACTGAGGGTAGCAGGGCAGGAGAAAGCGGATAAATTGCACGTGGATATTTATATTTCTGCATACTGTGGCTCCATTTAGCTGTCAAATGCCCTATTGTTATTCTCAAAGACATATGCATTCACTCCTTTATTCTTTGATTAATAAGTTCTAAGAGGGAATCTATGGCCACTGGGATGCAATGACTCAGCTCTGGGGAAAGCTAATTCTTTGAAGGAGAAACTGTACATGGGAAGAAGCGGTGTGGGATGGGAGTGCAAGGCAGAAGAGGGACTGTCTGACAGGCTTTCCTAGACTCTACCTTTAGATTATTCCTTGCTGTTTTTCACTGCTCGGCCCTCTCCCAGTGTCCTAGTTGAAGGACACCTTTGAAATGAGGGATGAGCCATAATGAGAAGAGAGATGCAAATTAATCAAAGATGACACTAGAAATGATGTGAAACATAATTTCTTTGGCATAGTGTTCAGATGTGAGGGTGTATATATATGTGTGTGAGTGTGTACGCCGACACGCATACACGAGCTGTCATTGTTCATCGCTTATAAGGCTCGTGAAGGACCATACAAATAGGAAAACTAATCACCCCTAAACAAAGGTGTGGGGTGACCTTCAATTAGGGCTCTGGAGTGGGATTCAGAAGTCACAGTTTTGCTTGTTGTCTCTCAACCTTCCTCTGCGGTTTCAGTTAAAACCTTCAGCATCACAGGTGGTGGCAGCAGGTCCCACAGGGCAGCAAAGCCTTCTCCCTGAGGAGCAGACGGGTCATGCTGAGACACCCCAGAGCTGGGCTGGGGGAAAGGGGAGAATGGGGGAGTTCAGTGCTACCTTCATCCTCTTGTCAGACCGGGAGACATCGCTGAGCTGTGCTGCTGACTCCGGCTGCAGATCAGTCCCTGGCTTTACAGCACACAGGGGCAATTAAGTTTTACACAGTGCCTCGTGTTTCGTAGTAAAATTCAGTGTCACCCTGAGATCTGCAGGAGTCCGGTGCTCGTCGCAGCCGGCTGTAATGTCAGAGGCTGCCTGCTCGCTGGCAGAGGAAGCATATTTATATTTCCCTGGTGAAGCACCTGACAAACGTCATGTTCGGAGCATGGTTTGCAGCTCCCCTCGGGCAGCTGGTGCTCCGGCTGCTCCAGCACCAGAGGCAGCCATGGGCAGCTGTTCAGGTTTTTTCTCTGGTCACCAGCAGTGACAGTGTGGTGTCACCTGCACACACTCCCATCTCTCCCTGCAGCGAGGCACTCTAGTCCCCAGGAGCCAGGGCAGGATGGGTGATGCCTGCCCAGGGACACGGGCTGTGGCATTTTGCCCTCGGACTTGACCGGCTGCGCGTGGTTGTATCGATGCTGCGCGGCAGCACGCTGGATCTGCCAGATTCCTCTGAGCAAACGCTACGTTACACGTCATAAACAAGGTTACTGAACATTTTTTTTTTTAACTAAAAGCATGCAATATGTAGGTTTTAAGTTGTTAAATGAAGCATTATAATTGCATGGTACTAGCTGTTCTTTGAAAATCCTTTTCAAAGAAAATAGATGGAAATCTGTTAGGATCAATGTATTGTCTACAGGGAACTAATCCATCTCTGAAAGAAGCTGGTGATTTGTTCTTGTTGTGCTATGAAATTAGAAAATATTGCTATTTGTGAAGCACATTTATAAAACTTGCTCTCCACTTTTAAAGAGTTAGCTTAAGGGCATTTACTAAGATTCGCATTTATCAAATAATGCACATGTAGCTGCATTACAAAACCAACTTCAATTAAAAACAGATTTGAGAAGTAATGTAGTATGTAGGCTGTTAAAGCTCTAGTGGAAGGAAAATGTACCTGGCTAAAGAATCAAATGTGGCTCTTAAAAGCTGGACCTGTGGTGGTTCAGCCTGTAATACTGTTGCATCCCCATAAAAGCTGTCATTGGCATGATGCTGGCCATGGAGATGACTGCCCAAGCCGTTCTGCCAGTGACTTTGCAGAATTTGATCTGCTTATAAGTGAACAACAACGTTTGAGTAACTAAGCAATACGTATTGTTTTATGAGCATTCAGTACCTTAACAGACAATCAGTGTTCAGGTCACAAGGTGGTACAGGACAATAAGAAGCTTAAATCCCATGGGAAATTAAAAAAAAAATTAAAGAAACAGTGACCACTGGGATCTACTTCAGGAATTTGCTGCAGTCAGAGGTGCTGTATCTTAAAAACCTCTCACTGTTGTCATATGTTATCAAAATCCATTGCAGGCTCTCTCATGTCCAGTTGCTTCTTTGAAGAGTAAAATGAAAATGGTGCAATGGATTAGAGAAAGGTAAACAAGCCAGCGCCTCTCCGGGTGAGCCTGTGACGTGTCAGAACTGGCAAAATAGTTCACTGTGCAAGTTATTAAAAATGAGGAAATTGTATACGGTGTAAAGTTTGATCTTGATTGATTGTGTACGCTTAGAGCTACGGCAGGTCAGTCCAAGCCACTGCATTAAAAAGCAGTGACTTGACAGGAATTGCGGAGATTGCTAACATGCTCAAAACTATTTTCACTACTTTGCTAAAATAAATACCTCAGTCCTGCCAAAACATATTAAAGGTAAAATGAGTCACCACTAAGGCAAACTAAAGGAAAACTCCCTTGCAGGAGGTGAATGATGCTCTTGCAGGCCCTTGCTCCTGCCCGGGGCAGCAGGAAGGACACGAGGGGCAGCAGCCAGCGGGTCTGCAGACCCCAGGAGGCTCCTCCAAGGTGGGTAAGGTCTCCGGGCTGTGCTGCTCCGAGGAAGGTGAAATGTTCTCATTAGTAACCCTGACAGCCCATGCAGCTGCCTGGTACAGGCTGCTGTGAGGACCAGGGGGCAAGGGTGGGCAGAAAAAGGCCAAGGGGTGAGGTCCATCAAAGGGGATGGAGCAGTGGTGTGAGACAGGTTTCAACCTGGGACCGACTAAGCTGGCAGGATTGGGCAGGCTGAGGATGAAAAATTTCTCTGTCCACATGCCCAGGTCTTAGATGCTTTTCCTAAGGGATGATTGCAGCATGGGAGGTGTCACAAAATAGCTCTTTCTCAGGCTGGATGCTGATGAAAACATCCAGCTTGGGACAGTTCAGAGTCTGTGACAGCTGATGTTGCCCTTTTTTATTCTTTTAAATTTCACTTGTGGATGATATTTGGGGAATTTTCCCCCCGTTTCCTGTGCTGGGTGTTCACAAGGGTGGTGAATGGCTGTGGCTGCTGAGTGCCACGAGATGGCAAAACCTCAAAAAAAAAAGGTTCAGCTTTCTCCTTCCCAGGTCGATTTGCTGGCTTTTGGGTTTTTTTTATTTTCTTTTACAAACTTGAGGAATCTGAGGCAAAATAATCCCCTTTTTAAAGTTTGTTGAATTTGCAATCAGCTGCAACTCCTGCGGGAAAATCACAGCTGCTCATATATGCGTTTGCATATGGAGGTATGAAAAATCATGGAAGTCCTGAGACAAGGCAACGGGGTATTTATGCACTTGCCAGGGACTGGGGCAGTCTGTGTCTGTCTGGCCCCGCACAGTGTATGTCCACGTACCTAATGGGAAATCCTGTCAGGGATTCTTTTCTTGCTTCAGCACCAAGAGCTGAGCAGAGCAGACAGATGGACGGACACAGCCCGGCTGCCCCGTGAGCGGGGGCAGGAGGGATCCCGGTGCTGGCAGGCGTCATCCAGCCTTCACCTCCGGGAGCTGCTTCCCAAACACTGCAAGGGCTGAGCACTGTGGGGCAGGGAAGAACCTCATGAGATCGGATGGCTTCAAGTAGCCTTCATCCCTCAGTGATAGGGGAAAGAAAAAACGTGCTTTTAGAAAACCTGATGAGCAGGAATTAGCTGGGGTACGTGCTTGCGATGAGACTAAATCTGAAGTAACTATAAATACCTGCAGGTCCTCAGGAAAAGACAGGGAAGTGAAGATCCCTGAATTTCTCTAACAAGTGAAGGAGTTTGAAAAGGTCTTTTTTTTTTTCTTTCAACTTCTTTCCCGATATCAAATCAAGGAGAATTGAGAATGAATCCCTAAACCTCTAATCTCTGCTTTGTGAATATATTATCTTCATGTCTGCAAAGTTCAGCTATTTCCATTTCTGAGGTGGCCACGAACATAACTAAAAGCTGTAGATTAAAGGCTGAAATATGAAGTTAAATTGCAGAGGAGGAACAAACTTTTTCTGAGTAATTTTCCAGAGGAAAAGCATTTATATTGTATTTCTCACTGTGCAATCTGCCTTCTCCTTGCAGTGCACAGTGCTGGGCAACGTGGCCCCGCAGCAGCAGGCTGCTCTGCCGTGCAGGCGGCATCTCCCCTCCTGCCTGGGGTCTTGCCTGTATCCCCCAGCCAGTTTTATCTGCTGGATCGGGGCCACAGCACTTGTGCCTGAAGGGCAGTGGGGACCCCAGGACCTCCTCCTGGATGGTTTCAGGGCTGGATCTAAGCGTGAGACTGTGTTGCACAGCACAACCAGGCTGTGGTCATCACTCTTCGGCGCTGGGAACAGTGGGGCGTGTGGTCCGGCCCCCCCTGCAGCAGAGCCGGTGACCCCGAGCCCAGCTCTGGCGACCTGACCCAGCAGGGATGGGGCAGCTGAACCTGTCGCTCCCTGTGCGTGGAGCTGGTGTTTTCTCAGGCTCCCCCCGAGTCGCCTTGAATGGATCATGCAACGCCTCTTTGGTTTAGCTCCCTGGCTCTAAAAGTGGGAGCAACCATTCCGCTCTCCAGCTGCCTGTATTTTGGCTGTGATCGCCGCCATGTCCCCTCCACGTGCTGCCAGGCTCTTGGGAGATGCTAATACCCAACAGCCACGACACCCCTGCCCCTCAATTCTTCCTCGTAACCTTCTCTCAGTCTTGCCACAGTGCTGGAAGACCAGGAAATCAGGGCACAAAACCCCCCAAAAAAGTGTTTATTTATTAGCTGCATTTGGAGGGGACGGGGCTGAGCAGCAGCGCAGCCGTCGCAGGAAGTTGTAAGGGGCAGCGACAGCTGCTGTGAGCGAGAACAATAGCTCCCAGAGCTTGTTAAAGCCAGCGGGACATAGTCGGTGGTTGGTTCGGCTTTTTGAAGGCGGAAGCAGGCTTGTACAGAATAGGCTGTGGATATAGCCGGTGCATTCTGTGTTGGGTTGCGTGAAATTGTTAAAAGTCTTTTTATCTTCTAGTAAGAATCCCAGTACGAGTTATTCAGGGATCTAAGCAGGGGAAGAGCTTTTAGGGCTCATCTGTTAAAGTTTAAACCCCACTGAGACCACTGTGAGAGTCCAGTATGTGCAGTGACACACGGAGGAGGGTCAAGCACGTGGAATTTGGGATTTAGCCTATCGGGCTGGAACATCTTTGGAACGTGTTTTGCCAGACCCAATAGCCAGAAACCCATTGCTTGTCTGCCAGGGGAGTGAAGAGAGGACGGGCCCCTGGCCTGGGGTAGGAGCAGGGGGATGTGGTGGCACCGGGTGTCACCCCAGAGACAACCCGCACTGCTGCTGCGGCGAGGACCAGCTTTTCAAGAGCACAAATGCCCAGTTAATATCTTCACTGAAATGCAGAGCCAAGGTGTCAGTTTAATTTGAATGCAAGGAGAGTTTCTCTCAAAAAGTTAAAAGCGAGGAAAGTTATCCGTCATGGTTTCTGTTGATGCCAGAGGAGCCAGGAGGGCTGGGCAGGGGCCATGGGCCAGCTGCTGCATTTGCCATGGGGCTCTTCAGGAGGTGTTGCTTGAGATCACTCCTGTGGATCAAAGTTTGGTTACAAGCAGAGCACCAGGAGCTACCAAGGCCTAGAAAAATAATTTTACAACTCAAGCCAGCTAAACTTTTTCCAAAAGGTCATCCTGTAATGTTTTTTAAATTAATTTAAACAAGCACAAAACAAAATCTAAAACATTAGAAAGAACACGTGTATTCTCAGGACTTGGACAGCTAGATGCCACAATCTAATAATTTAATATAGTCTTAATTAGGTTTTGGTGCTGGGTTTTCTTATAAAGCAATCTGTCCTTTGCTGTTCAGAAACCGCCTTCGTACTAACTGTGTCACTGTTCATACGTAGCTGAGGCTGTGCTGGGCAAAGAAAAGGAGCTTTCTCTCCAGATCTAGACGCTCACCTGCATTTTGTTACCTTCTAGAGCTGCCCAGGTATGAAAAAGCTGCAAACTAAAGCTCGTAAGAAAAATGGTCAACTATCTGTAATTGTCAGTGCTAGCCAAAACCCCAGAAATGGCTCTTTTTATAGAGCTGGACAGGTCCAACAGTAATAAATCACTGCTGCACAACCCTGGTCCTTGGGTTGTGGGGACCCATCACCAAGAGTAAATGGCAAAGTGGCTTTGTGAAAGGCAGAACATGAAAGGCGAGTGGCAAGTAAACATTGGGGTTTTTTGGAGGGGGAGCAATACTGCTGAGGGTCGGAGCATCCCCACCAGAGGGTCTTGCGTGGGGAGGGAGGCAGCCCCCTCGGCATGGGACCGGCAGGTGGGGGCCAGCCTGGGGATGGGCAGGAGCAGACTGCAGTTCGGCTGAGCTGAGTTTACACGCAGGGACTGGAAACCAGTTTGGGGAACAAGAGAGCTGAAAAGCTTCTTTTGTCGCAAGATATCTGAGGCAGTTTTGGTGATCACGTGGCTGACAGAAGCGGGAGCTTTTGGTTGCTTTTGTCACAAGGATGGCAATCCTTGTTTGGATTAGATTAAGATTTGGTCTGGGATGGAGTTTTACATAAGACAGGTCAAAGAGCATGAGCAATTTCTGCTTTTCAGAGTGCTGTAGACAGTCTTTTCCTTGTCTGGAAGTGGTGGTGAAGTGTGCAGGCTTAGGAAGAGAGCCAGGGACCAGGAAAGTGTTGGGGAATTTATGTGGTACCCCTCGAGGTGAATTAAACAGACATTTGTGTGGATACCACATAAATTCCCCAACAAAAGATGGAGAGCTCAGGGATGCTACGATGACTTATGTTTTGAAACTACGTACAACCGCAGCTCCCCACTCATTTCTGACTGGCTTTCAACATCAGATCATCGCCGCAATTCAATTTGATGTAACAAGTAATAAATGTGATCTACTCTCTGCTTTATCTGTGGCATAGTCTTTTATTGATGTCTCAGGCCTTCATTAAAATGTCTGCTGTGTTCAAGTGGTCCAGGGTGATGACAATGAAAACCATTTTACAAAATAAAAGCCGTAAGCACTGACTAGAAGGAGATGAAGTACTGGAGCGGGTATGTCAGGTCCGGGGCAGCTGGGGCACTGCTGATGTGTCCCGACTCGGTTGATGCAGGGCTGCAGCTGCTGCACGTGCCCCACAGCAGCCACGGCTTGGCACTGGGGTCTGTGGGGCAGTCGCACCGTGCACTGCCCTGGCACCCCTTATCCCGAGAGCTCTCAGTGCTCTACGGAGGTTATTTTAGGCAAACTCCATCCAAGCACCCTGGTGAGGGAGCTCCAAGAGCAATGCTTTGCACTTCTGGAGTACGTTTTCATCTTTAAGTGTTTTGCAAACATTAATTAAAGCTCATGGATGAGCAAATGGCAGCGTTCCCTTGTGCGGGATGAGTTACCCGGCTTTGGGCAGCAGCACGTTGGCCGGAGATGGGCAGGCACAGCCCTGTCACCGTGGTTTAGCAGGGCTGGGATTTCTGGCAGTTGACTTCCATGGTTTCTTGCAATAGACAGTGTTCAGCAGAAGGTGGAAGTCCGCAACCCACCTATCCAGTTTTTTTATTAGCTTAGCTGATGAAGTAACATTTTTTTAAAGCTGGTCAAAGAATTATGTGTGTATTTTCCACCCCGTGGCTTAAAAGCGCTTATCTCCACTTTTTTTCTGTACTACTTCTAAAATGTGTCGGCCTTGGCAATTGATTACTTTAATTTCCCCAGGTAGGCATTCATTACACTGCACCACTCACATCGTTATGAAATAAGATGCTTTATGCAGCAAAATGACTCTGGTACAATTAGCAAGATATTGTTTCTAAAGGAGCCCTACGCTTCTGCTCAGGTAAAAGCGCATCCAGGGCAATCATTTAAAATAAAGGAAGATAAATCATTGAGGAATCAATGAGTTTCCCTTAATATTTGCTCCTTGGCACTGATGGTCCCAAGTGTTTAAAAAATGAGTCAGGCCTCAAAAAATAATCATATTTCCTTAATAGCTGGGGAGATGAAAGAAAGCAGATGGGGTGCATGAGCACGGGGTCTCGTGATCCGCTCCCAGGCAGCCGTTTGTCCCCCAGCTTGTGCCCGTCTGGGTGCCGCAGGCTGCACACCACAGCCCCCCCCACGGCCCCCGGTGCAGCCCCTCGTGCCGCAGCCCCTCGCTGCCCCTCGCACAGGGGCGGGGCTCAGCAGGAGCTGGAGCTGCACGGATGGAAGAAGGCCCAGGATTGATCTAAGATGTGGGAAAGGCACAGGGGCTGTGTGTGGGCTCTTGGAGGGCCCGGGGTTGTGTTGAGGATCTCATCACAGAGCCAAAGCAGGAAGGAAACCTTTTCTTGCAGAATTAACCTCAGGACTCGCTGCAGGTCCGATCCCCCCAGGGCACGGTTTGGCATTGCCAGGGCCGGGCAATCCAGCACCAACCGCTGGGATCTCTCTGTGCAGCCGTGGATCCCACCCAGGATCCAGCCATGTCGGCCTGCCGGCATTTCCCAAGGAGGTTTTGAAGTCAGCCCTCAGACAGACTGTCTGGTAATGAAAAGCTGAAAAGGAAGAGAAAAACTCCTATTTTCCTCTTTCTTGCTGCACAAACAAGGCATTAATAATAGAAATTCTAAATAGAGGCCTGGTTTTTGGTCTGTCACATGCAAGGATTATTATGTGGTGATTATGATTAAGAAAAGTAATTTTCTTCTCTACAGACTGTAATGGATAATGGCCAAAATAAGGCTGTTTACAGTCCCCATTTTGATGTGTATTCAAACGCCAAGGAAACCCCTGCTCAAGGCTGCCTGTGGATGTGGAGCAACTGCTGCCCCGGGGCTGCAGCATCACCCGGACTGAGCACACCGGGGGACCCCAATCACTGCCGTTTCCCTGGTGCTCTGCGGCAGCATCCACAGGAGAAGGTAGGAAAGTTCAGTTGAGCCTTTTTATTTGTTGAAACTCGCTTGTCAGTGAAAGCTCCCCATCCACCCCGGGGGCTCGGCCCCATTCCGTGCAGGTGGCAGAGGATGGCTGACCCAGCATGGCTTGGCGCAGACAGCCCTGCTCCTGCAGACCCTGTGACAGCCCCGTGCTGGGGGCTGCCGGCAGCTTCGCCTGCCCCAGGTGTGAGGGTAAGGGGCAGGCAGCTGGTGCCTGTTCCAGAAAAAGAAAGAAGTTAGGAAGTAAAATAAAAATTTAGGTGGAAGTTTTAGAGACAAGGCCCAGCTTTGTGCCAGGGACAACCCTGGGGCACAGGGACCAGCACAACGTCCCCACCGAGCTCTGAGCAGAGTCTCTGCTCCCCACCCCACATGGGGCAGGGGCTCGGGGGGATCTCCCGCGGCGCCAGGGGGGGGGCACC
>NW_010227582.1:4048-32562 GCF_000690775.1 Eurypyga helias | reverse complement strand
GGAGGTGCCTGGCTGTACAGCTGCGGGATGTGTGGATAGAATTTTTTTGGCTGATGCTGCCATAATGTTTAAGTTTGCTAAGCATGAGCTTTTTTCCCCCAATAAAGGGTTATTATCTTGCTAGCTGTAGCCTTCATTCTGGTAGCACTGGTGCTCAAAAGCAGCATGTGGAGGGGGAGGGACCAGCAAGCCATCCCCTTTCCCTGAGGCAAGGGGACTGGTATGACCAGTGCTGCTCTGCAGCCATCCCTTCGCAGCACTGGGATTCCCAGCCGGGGTCCTCACCGCTGAGGCTGCACTCCAGGGGTGGGCTGTGGGCAGCACAGTGAGGGGCAAGATAATACTGCAAGTCAAAGTGAATAAAACGAGGCTTTGAGGGGGGAACATGAGCTCTGTGCTTGTGCCTCCACTTTCTGAGGTTCATGGGGAGTGTAATAGCCCCATCCCAGCGACCCACAAGCTGTGCAGGGCCCACTGTGAACATTCTTGCTGTACACTGATGGTCCTGGTGCTGACCCATCCCACGTGCCCAGGCAGCAGCTCCCACCACCAGTGGGACGTGTCAGACTGCCCAGTGGAGTGTCCAAATGCCAGTCAATCGTTGTTACCTTGTGTGCAGCAAGACTGTGTTTGTTTACATTGTACACAATAGCGTATAGAATGTGTACAGTGTGTATGATATATAATGGTGGAAAAAAGAAAGAGGGTAAATGTATAGATACTTTGTGTGTTTATGTATTTATGGTATATACACTATGTAGCATGTGTGTTTAAGTATAGTGTGCCTGTGTAGACCTAATATATATGTTGTGTGTATATATATAATACATAGTCTATGATTACAGATAGTGTGTGTCATACTACAGGTAATATATAGTATGCAATATATAGTCTAGATACATATGTGTGTATATATAAAGACAGAGTAAGTGTGTATATATATACTTCATGTGTAGATATGTATATATAGTGTCTGTTTTGTGTGTATATCGTCTGTGAGCAAGACTGTGTGTGTGTGTACATACATGCTGTGTGAGCATCAGCAAGTGTGTGTGCATGTATACAAACACACACAGATCTAGAGTGTGTGTAGTATGCATGAATACAGTGAATATCTACATACACCCAGAGAGTGGGTGTGCACACGCATGTGCTTGTGCGTATGTTTGTCTCTGTATGTGCATGAACTGTATATAATATACAATTAGATATTAAATCTTAGTATAGCCATAAAACTATACCCATAACAATACAAAATGTGTGTACTTTCCTAAAACGTAACTATGCCTATATATACACCCCTTTATACATATTTATGTAGCTATTACATGCACTGGGGAGCTGGTGTGTGCAGCTCTCCCCAGCGAGTGGCAGTGCATGGCATACGTATGTACCCTCACGCGTGTACATGCATGCGCAGACCCCACTCTGATAGTTGGGTGTGCTGGGCTGGTGGTCCTGGTGTGGGTCTGCAGGCCCCCGCCGTCCCCTTGTCCTGTGGTGACAGTGACGGGACTGTCCCCTCACAGCACTGGGACCACCACCCGCTTTGGCAGTCGGGCTGCCAAAACCACTTATCCCTGCAGCACGACTGCGGTCTCCAGCCTCGTTAATGCCAGCCTGCCGGAGAAGCTTCGTATGCTGAGTCACTCCTTTCTGTGTAAATATCATGGTAAAAAGACATGACATTTTCTGGGCCATTTTTCTGTATTAATAAGATTCCAAGTACAGGGTGACCTTTTCACAAAGGATTTGTAAATGCCAAAAACCGCATAAAAATCTCTCTTCCTCAGGCAGACAGAGGCATCATAACTTTGCATTTATTTCTTAAATGGTGTTTTCCTGCCTTTCCCCTTTGGTTTTTATCATCTCTTTCCACTGAATGGATGTAATGAAATCTGTACCTTCAATAATGGCCACAGAAGAGAATAAGAAAAATCCAGCAATAAAATAATCGCCCGCCCAGAGAATCGTTTTTCTGTGGAGCTGAATGAATTCAAACAAGCAGCCAAGATGAGGCCAGTGCCCCAGCAGGGAGGTGGGAGGCTGGCCAGCCTCGCAAAGGGCTGAGCATCCTTCGGTGCGGGGCCACTGCCCTGTGCGGTGGTACCTGCTGTCCCTTTTTTCTGTGTATTCAGAACTATGTCATTGATGGCTGCAAGAGAGGAGACTTGGCATGGGCTTCTGGGAGGGCTGACTGCAGCTTGCAGCTGGTGTAGAATGAGGGCATATACTGTTTCTTATCACTCAACCATGTACACACACACAGAGCAGAAGAATCAGCACAAAATAACCACCTAAGGTTTTTGTATTACATCGCATTTGGGATATTTTATTTATTCCTGCCTTTACAGCATGCTTTGTTAACCTCTTTACATGTATCTCCAACAGGCCACAGCAGAGTGACGTACGTCTACTTCAAAAATAATTTTTAAAAAGCTCCAAACAAACAAAGCAGAGAAATACAGAACTGTTTTACACCCGCCACGCTGCCCAAGGCAGACTCCAAGGCACGGACCTTCCCTGACCTCTCTGGCCAGCCTTCAAGCGAGCTCTGAGTAGGCTGAAAACTGCATGAACCTGGAGGATGGGAAAGGATTTGCGTTGCTGGGGTTTTTTGTAAGTTAAAGACCTTCCAGTTGAAGACAGATGCCAACCAAGTTGAAGCCATGCTGGGTATCTCGAGACCGCCATGTCTTTCCAGCTGGTGGACAGCAGGAGAACCACCTAAGCCAACACTGCACCATTAAGGATACGGGTCTTCTGAAGGATTGTCTCTCTCCCTTGCATTTGTGAGTATCAGGGAGCCAGCCAGGCCAAACTCATTGTATCAAAGAGGCCATGCCCATTCCACTGCCTCCTCCTTGCTCGGTGACCATCACCAGCAGGGATGGCTACAACTATATTGCCTTAAATAATTAACACATCATGTATGTAGGCTCTCCTGCCTTTTTGTTTCAACTACACGGCCACCTTCTCTATCCTTTGACCTGTTTCTGCATTTCTCTCTTCATTTCATCAGGACTTCACCAAGAAGCCCAGCTCTAACACCAATTAATTCATTCTCCCTTCTCCTTTTTGCAGTAGTCCAAAGAAAGACTTCAGTTGTTACTGGCATGGGCTCAAGCTTTTCATAAGCTACAGCTTAAAAAGGAAAAATTGAGGTTGGATCTGACTCAAATGCAAGTTTCATATTTTAATGTTTTATCACCTTAAAATATCATCCTCCTTTTAGTTTCCTGAGTGATCCTTGTGCCCAGCTCACCAAATGCTAGTAAGCTCCCCAGGATTCCCACTCAGATTTTTCCCAAGTTTTTCTCATTTTCACTTCCATTTCAGTAAGCAGTATATGACCAGAAGGAGCCGGAGCAGCAAACTGTAGTCTGGTACCTAACGTGTCACCTCAAATAACGAGGATGCATAGGAGAACAGGAAACGTTCCCCTAGTTGAATAAGAATCACCAGGTACACATGTAGCCAGCAAAATATTATCCCTAATGTACTGGTAAACTATCTGGAGTCTGGCCAGATGCTTGCATTTTTCAGTTGTCTGAACTCTACTGGGTCCTTCAGTCAAGGCCCCTGAAATCTGGATAGTTGCTTGCTTGGTAGGCTTATCATCTAACGATGCTTGGCAGGTTTAATTTTCTTCTTAAAAGCTCCATATTATGTCAAAAGAAACACTATACAGTGGCGACACAAGATAATTGCTCAGTTATCAGACAATAACGTGATTCTACTGGTTGTTTTTCAGAGGTGTTACGGGCATTTCCAACCTCACCGTGGTCCAGCAGCAGCAGGTCTCTCAAGGTTCACGCAATCACTACTTCATTAGGATCCGTGACGCAGCGTTAGAGGCTGGACCCGTAACTCCTCCTTGCAGAGAGGACAGCTGGGTGCCAGCAGGACATCGAGACTGGAGCTGTCATCCCTGCCTCAGGCAAGCTTGCTGATGTCTCCAGCCCAGAGCCCACAGTTGCAAAGCAGGACCCGTGGTACAGCCTGTTCTGACGCCGGCTGCAGCACCCTTCTCCAGGTGGGCATCCGCTGCCCTGGGCTCGCTGCATGGGAAGAAGTTAAGCAAAGCGGCTTCCACAGCTGAGCAGAAGTTGAAGCTTTCCTGTACCAGCAAGTAGGAGCAGGAGGAGAGCGGACACTGAACATTCACAACACCACTTTCAAAGTATTCAGCCATTTACAGATGCAAGTTGGTGTTTCTGGGCAAATCAGGAATCTGACAGTCACCTGAGAACCCCCCCCAAGGACTGAAGTACCTCTGAAATCCTCCCTGTGCAGCCCCAAGGCAACGGGACCAACCCCTTCCCATGGCACCTCTTTTTGTGGTTATTCTTCAAATGTTTCCATCATAATTGACATTTTCCTTCTGCAGCATAAGGCATTACTTCTCGTTCAGTTTGCAAAGACTAATGAGAGTAATTGGTCCCTGTCCTCTTTATTATGGTCCCTCTAAGTATTTGTAAAGAGTTATCATGGCTCCCTCCAGTCCTCTTTTCTCTTCACTTTGAGATTCCCAATACATTTCAATTTGTCCTCCCTGACCCTCCCTCCTACTCCCACTTTATACATCAAATAACTGAGCCTAATTACTTTGCAGACATATCACATTAGGATGAGAAAACTGGGGTGGGGGGAACAGAAAAGTGCACTAAAAAAGCAATTGTTTGAATTCTCAACTGACCAAAAGCTTTTGCCATGGGTTAAGGGCAGCTCAGCTCTGGGTGCAGGAGCTCTGCGGCAGTTTCCGCATCTCCCTCAGATCTCACCACGCCAGCGGCTGAAGCCACGCTGGGCATCGCCGCGCTGCTCCAGGACACGCAGCACCAGAGGAGATGCAGAGGCGCAGCATCCCCTCCTGCACTCTAGAACATTAAGACGGGGGTTAATTTGGATTTACAAAGTGGAAACGTCACGCTTCATTTATATTCTGGCACTCAGCGTTAATTACCTTTCCCTTTTTTTAGCAACCGTTCTTGTGTTCTGTTTCTTCGCTTAAAGCTGATAATAAGCTGTCCATCTATATAACCATTCTGCTGACACAAATCATGATGGATATGAAAAGCAATAAAAAGCAAATCTAATGAGACATTGCTCAGAATGAGACAAAAAAATTGAACCATGTTCTTTAATCATCAATGTGCAAAGCCAACCGGAATAAATGTGTTTCAAGGAGGCCTCACTTCTATTTAAATGTAAAATACACTGGAATGTTTTAAGAACCACAGAAAACTATGGATTTCTGATAAAGTATTACCGTTGTAATCCCAGGAGAGTGGTATAAAAAAACCCAAACACAAGCAACAAACAAATCTAGCCCCCCTCCAAAGAGGCCAATGGCTTCTCTTGCTTAGATTTTCCAGAGTGAAATGCAGAAAACTGTAGATACAAGGTCACTGAAAACTTTAATCACTCATTTTCTCTGGAAGACAAGGACTCATAAAATTGCCAGCATCATCATAAACACTGGTATAAAAAGCCTAATTCTGACCTGATAACATTGCATAAAAGCAGTAAGAGATCACAAGCAGCTTGAAAGGTTTATTCCTTTACCCTCCCTCTGAAAAAAAAAAAAAAAAGATATTTCCAACCAGAAGCAAAGCAAGAATAGGATGAGGAAACATCGTGGCCACCCACATGTGACTCCAAACAGATCCTGAACCCCCAAAACTGGTAAAATTGAAAGTTCAGCCCCTTCCCTTCCTCAGTGGTGTGAAAGAGGTCTCCAGAGCTGTGGAGCAGTTGTGCAGGGACACGGTCTCACATCAGTCTGGGCAAGACTCAAACAGCTTGGAGCAGACACTGGCAAAAGCAGCTAGAGGTTGTGTGGTCACAGACCTGAAATTACCCTGCCTCTGCTGTTGGGCTGACACCCACGCAGCCGTGGGAGCCTGCTAGCTGCCAAGGCAGACAGTGCCCAGGTGCCCCGAGGGCACGTGGGATCCTGAGGGCACGCAGCATCCCAGGCACCGACCCACCAGCTCCAGTGCCTGAAGCTGTGCCAGGAGGAGAAGCTGGGGGATCGTGACAGAGGTGTCAAGCAGCCCCGGGGACTTGCTGGAATGCAGAAGCTCTCACGCTTCTTTGTGGTACAGCCCATAAGAAAGTTAAGCCATTACCAATTTTGCCTGTTGAGCCCAAACCTGACAGTTACCTTCTCTTCTGACTGCCACACGATATAATACTGCATGTATCAGATCATCACTGGCCCTGGAAAAGAAAGAGCAGGACACCACATCTCGATCCCCTCACAAGCCTGCAGCTCTGTGTGCACTGCAAAGTGACAGCAGCACCCACTGACCTCTGCATGGTGCTGCCTCTATGCCTCAGCAGCAGCTCCGGCACCCACCCAAGACACCGCAGCACCCAGGGTATTAAAACGCCCCAGACAAACAGACCCATCTGGTACAGCCTGGGTTTCATCCTGATGAGCTAGCCAGGAACATTTTTCTTCTTATCTATGCAGAATCAGCATCTAGGCAATATTTTTTCTCTCCTCCCTTTTGTCCCCCAGTACCCATATTTTCCCACATTTTACTTTGAAGCTGTATCTCTAATTGCACCCATTTCAGAGTAAAACATTATGGCTAGCTATAACACCCAGCTCCACTGTAATCATCCAAATGTTTCAGAGCAATATTCCAAATGCTGTGATCCTGAAGTGAGCATTATATTGGGAAAAATTATGAAATTTAGAGTAATAACACCAACCTTTGAGAACAAAAAGTCAATTATACAGCTCAAGGGTCTCTAGAAATAAATCAAAGTGCCAAACTGTGTGCTATTTGCTTCTTCCCCCTTTCCTCCCCACTACTCAGCACGGCATATCTCAAACCGGTTTCAAAGCACTTCTCACCCCCTTGCAAGGGCTGGGTATGCTGGGCATCGTCCCCTGCCCTGCAGTTTCTCGCCCGTCTGCTCTGTCCAAGCGTTGCTTGCAACCCGCTGTCACTGTAAGCTGTTGGGGTTCATTCATGTTATCACTCTAGCACATACTGTTGAAGATGGGGGTGTACAAACACTGAGGTTAACTCCTAGAAATGGGTTGGGCTGGAGCTGAGCAGAGGAGCTGCTGGTAGCAAACATAAGTTGCTTCAGTCCTTGAAACACAGCACAGCTCCTTCCCGAGCTCCAGCTACTGCCATCTCCTCGTGAACTAGCGCATACACTTCACAAATATAAACTGTAATGCATGCAACAGGTCATAACACCCTCCTGTCAGATGGAGGGGTCTCCTCCAACAGCACCCCAGGCTGTTGAAACCTGAGGAAATCAGATCACCAGCCCCATCCGCATGCTTCTGCTCAGGAAAAGCTCCGCAGAGCTCACGTACTGCTTTACCTTCACCAGCTCTGTATTACCTTCTGCTAAATGCACAACATTTCAGTGAACCAGTTCCTCCTCTCTGACAAAAGTGTGAGATCAACTTAAAAATCCTGAGACTTCAAAATAAAAATTCGGTTGAGGGTCTTTGTTTATCTTCTGGATAGAAACTTCAGAACACACTCAGAACTCACCCCCCCTTCTTTATGCACTGATAAATTCATTAAGATAAAACCAACAGCCACCCAGTCCAGTGTCTTGAGAAAGGGAGGCAACAACAAGCATCAGATGTAGAAACCTGCAGCGAGATTCTGGATGAATGGTGTGAAGGAGGTGAGACTGCGAATGCCTGTTCCTTACGCTGACTACAACAGGAATGGGCACCCTGTTAAATCCTTGGGGACTGTGTAATTAAACTGTGAGATGCGTGACAGCCAGAAGGATAAATGGGTTCAAAAAGGGATTCAGTTAATTCAGAAGAGAAACCTGTCTATGGCTATTGGTCCAAATGCAACTTCTGGCTCAGGAAGTCTCTAATCTGCTAATTAGAAACTGGGAGGCTTATTTGTAGGCACAGATCACTTGGTATTCATCCAGTTTCTGCTGCAGACAGGGTCCTGGCTAGATGATTTTGGATGCTCCAACATACCTAGTCTTTGGTTTGTGTCTTTCAAAACCATCTCACCAGACACGCCGTGGTGCTCACAGCCTCCTTCATACCTGCAGTGACATTCATGACCGACCGCCAGCCATGAGCCAACCTGCCAGCAAAGCCCTCGAAGCCAGGGTCTGCATGGAGGGGGATGTCCAACCACAGAGGTTTCTGGATCCGTTCCTGCTACTTGAAATCACGCAGCACGACGAGCGCGGTGAGCGAGGCACGGCAGGCAGCCAGGTCGGTTCGGCACGCTGGCCCAGCAGCAGGAGCGTGGGTCACAGCTACCAGCCCTGTGCAGGAGCACAGCAACAACCTCCACGACACCCACCGCGGCCTTACAAGGACGGCACAACCTCACGCTCAGAAACACGGCAAGCTGTCCAGAGCCTCGGGTCCTGGGCTCTGCTCCACGCCAAACTGTCCTGCCCACAGGCAGACACCACCCTTCCCAGTTCAACTGGGAGAATTCATGGTTACCATTAAAAAGCATCCCACAACCTGGGCCTTCAGTCTCAGAAAGACTCAGCTCTACTGAAGCCTCAGGGCAAACCCTCCACACCACAATCTCCTGTAAAAAAACATGAGACATTCACGCTATGGCTATTGTTAAAGCCACCCCTGAATGGCAGCCTGTCTCCTGGCACAGTGTGTTTGCAGGATCCTGTGTCTCCCCAGGGGATACCCGTGCTCCCACCGGGTCTGCTCCCCCTCAGCCCTCAGCTATCCCATCAAACACCCAAGAACGCTCCATAGGATCCCAGCACCATTTTGTTTCCACTTCCATATTCAGCTGCCCTTTAGGTTTTTTTCAGGCTCTTTTTTTCCTTCACATTTCTTGAATTATTTAGATGATATTTTATTATTGTAATAAAGTCTTTGCACTGGCACAAGCTGAACATTAACATTTGCAGTGTGGGTTGAGAAAAAACACACCATCTTTAAGCCTCCACACTGAAAATTATCCTCACCAGCAAATGACAGTGTCACAGCAAAACTTCCCCCTGCAACACAAATTACTGCTTCTCCTTCACGTCTTTTGAACTTGAATGCCTCCATCGCAAACGACACTAACAAAAAGCAAAATCAAACATTCATTTTTTTCCCAACAGACACCCGGTCCTTGTGATTTCAGATGTGTTTTTGTTTCCTTGTTTTAGCTGCATGAACAGTTTGAATGGTTTTATAATTTGCCTGTGCTTCCTTTTTATTATATCTGCCTTCCATCTGTTATTTTTATGGTTTATGTTACCATTCTCCTCTCACTAATGCCAGCGGCTCTACTGTAAAACCAAAGTTGCATCCTAGAAACTTATCACCTCACTCAAAAAATACATCTTGTGCATGATGGCATAAGAACTGCCTGGAGAAGAATGAATGGATCTTTTATTAATGTCTTCCTTGTAGGAAAAGCACATGCAATAGTCGTACTGGGTGCAAACACATCTTCTCTTCTCATTGCACTTTGTAAAAGTCCCGGGGAACGACAGAGAGCCTATTCACCAAATCTAAAGGAAAGCCCAGTTACGCAGGAGCGTCCATCCTTTAGATACGGGATGACATCACTTTCTGCATTGTTAGAGGGCAAACTTCACAAGAAGAGAAAATCCTCACCTTGTAGAGCATCCTGGGCACTGCACTCTGAACGCAGCGGGAACAGGAGTCACCCAGCTCCGTCACCCTCGGGCGATTATAAGTAATTGAGTCATTATTTCCTAACAGTCATTCTTGCTTCCAAGGATTTCAGTGGGTCATTGGCCAGGGATCTTTCACCGAACGCTTTTTAATAGAGTTAATTCACTGAAGCTGCACGGTCTCACGACGTGACCAGTTGGGTCGTGCTGGGTGGGCATCTCGGATCCGCAGAGCCCGAGCAAGGGATGTGGGAGCCCAGCAGTACGGCCACTGCTGCCGCAGCAGGGCACACACGCAGGTCCTGACTTAGCATCCACTGGAAAAAGCCATAAATGTGCAAAAGAAACACAGGTTCCCCTAATATTGTCTCCAATACTAAAATCTCAACCTCAAATAGACAACAGATGAGTCCTGCATGCGTCACAGTCTTAGGCCAGTTAAAATTTTCACTTATTTGCGGCAACACACAGTTTTCCTCCTTGTTTTATATTTTTCCAAGCACAAGTATAATTGGCTCTGGCCTGCTACCAAGAGGTTTATTAAAACGGCAAGGGAGGAAACTAATGATTGTTAAGAAGATCTAATTCCAAGGATACCGAGTTGTTCATTACACATTTATGGCTACTCACCAGCAGCGCGCAAATAAAGGCTTGTGGATTTGTTTACCATGCCAAGCCACTAAGATGCATCCAGTCACAAGAATTCAAAGGTTGAGGCAGAAATCAATATGGAGTTCCTAAACACCCTACTGCACAGCTGGAAGAGACTAAATTGATGATGAACCTTTGAGGCCAATAAAAATGTGCATAATTTAAAATGTATTAAAAACATTAGCTGCTAAAGCATCAATATTTAAACACCATCTCCTGAAGTGTCACCACAGATTTTGCAGGACGCGAAGCTATCATTGAACGTGAAGGTGACGAAGAATGGCCTGAAATAATTCCTGACATGGGTTTGAATAAAACTGTCTCGGGGATAAATTGGGTCCTAGGTCTTCTTCCTCTCATTGTTCAGAGCTACTGTGCAATGGGTTTCTAGTCTCCGTGCAGGTAAAGGGGAAGCCAGTCGAATGCAAGGAGACCATTTTCAGCCGGAGCCATTCCGCAGTGAGCACAGGCTGCTGTTCCCACCAGAGACCCACGTTTGGTCAATGAGTTAGCCTGGGTACCTCTGTGTGCCGCTGGATGATGCTGGGTGGGACTGTCCTGAGGCAGGTCTTCCCATCATCCAGCCACAGATGCCAGGGCAGAACATTCTGGTTTCAATACAGTCAGTGGGGGGAGGTTAACCTGCCTGCTGGACTGTACCTTTTGCCATGGGATACTTAGTGGGAGCCTAAAGGTGAGGGATGCTCCAATCACTTCCAGCAAACAAATCACTACAAATGCAGATGGGCGGCAAGCAACTCAAAAGCTCCTAAGCCCTGCTGGTGATCAACATGTGCATCCAGTTCAAATGCTGCTCGAGAGAATGAGTTTTCAGCTGCTGATCCCAAATAATTTATCATTTGCTTTCCAGCATCACTTCCTGCCAAGTGCTTCAAAACACCGAGATTATTGGACTATGCAAAAGAAAAACCTGCACTGTCACGCCAGGAGACAGATGTTGTTGCTGAGGAGTATGTTTAGGGACAGCGTGAGCCTGAGCACCAGCACAACTCCCACCTGCAACTTGGGGTGAGGGAGGTACATCTGCTTCTGATGAGGCTTGGTTGCAAAGGACAGAGCTGCGTGGCTCGCAGAGGACTAAATCCCCGGCTTAAACCCGCTGGCTCCAAAGAAACAGGCCACGGCAGGCATGCAGTCATCAGCTTCTCACAGCACAGCACCCCAAGACAGTCCTCTTCCCCAAGCTGCCCCAAGACCTCCAACATGAGTAACAAAGCTCGTGGAGAAGCGGCTGTGTGAAAAAGCTCGCTGAGGACCGGCCCTGCGATGGCGAGGTCTCTGCTCCCAGCCTACCCATGATCCTGGGCCAAAGCACTCACACACCCAATGACTGTGCTGCACTGGCTAATTTGCACTTTAACTAGCTTCCTGTTAAAGAGATCCTTGCATTAGTTAATCCAGAGGCCATCTGCTGAGGATAATGCATTTATTACTCAGAATCTACCTATCTGTATTGTACTAGGCACGCACATGGAGAAACTCAATCATTTTAACTCAGACACGCTATTATACATACCATGAAATTTAACAAGGTATGTCCTATATGGGGCTGTAACATTGCAGCTGTGTGGACTAATTAGATAACACTCATTATTGTTCATTCAATTTGCGTTTGCAGATGCAGGGAGCTGAGTGCTGACTGCTCTCGAGGCTCTGATTGATTGCTCCCACTTTGCATTCATTAGGAAGGTGGCCTCAGCACAGTAGTTTTACAACATGTGTTTGCTACCACTTAACTGGATGTGCCAGTCAAATGCCTTGAACTGTGTCTCTTGATTAACAATATTTTGCAAATATGGCGCAGTCTATTTTAGCAACATGACAGGCGGAGTGCGGAGCGGGGATGCCAGCGAGCACTGCTCCCTGCAAAACCTTCCCCTTCCCGCAAGCCGAGTGGGAAGAAATACAGCTGTGACAGTAAGGCTTGATGACAGCTTACCAATACGTCAGGTTCACAGGTGGCAGTGTCCATTGCTCATCTCCTCCAGCCAGACGTGACTTACAGAAATAAATGCGCCTGTCAGAGGGTTTGACTTTGTCAGACCAATACCAAGCCCATAAAACTAGCTAATACAGTTCACATTGACCTCTGCAGTTTTTTCCCTAATGTTTCTTTGCAGCTACGGATGGCGATTTGCTCTGTTCCGCTTTGCCTCTCTCCCTACGTCCTCCTGCCCAGCACCAAGCAGGGTGGATCAGTGGGTTCAGGCTCTCACCCAGCTTTCTGTAACAGCAAACCACAGCCCAGCAGCGCCTGGTGGTCCCAGCCTCTCTGGTCCCAGGGTCTCCCACCCTCCCCAGCGCACCCCTTTGCCACTGATTGTGCAGACAGACAGCAGGGCTGTGAGCATGGTGTGAGTGCACCCAGGAGTTCCAGCCCTTCCCCAGCGAGGCTTTTCTTCGGATCACACTTTAAATCAGCCAGGCAATCCAAACCTGTTAGAGAATCCTACATGTTCCCATAGGTCTGAGACTGAAATGTTGCCTGTCTGTAAATTATTCAAGATTAGATTACATCTTGGCAAACCCCATGGTCAAAATATTATCAAAACACCAGAAAAGGCAAATGATACTCATGAAAAATAAGTATTGTCAGAGTAACTCCGTGGCCAGGTTGGAAAGCAGACCGAGCAGCCAGACCGGAATGTCTCTGAGCACTGACACTGTCTGAAACCGTCGCCCAAGTCCTGCAGCGATGCTGGAGGCTGCTCCAGCCTGCCTTCCAGCACACACCGCGTGTCACAGGCGGCCGGGACGCCGGTGTGCACCTCCACGCTCTCCTGGGAGGCCGTGGTGGGGACGCTCTAGGGCTCCCCAGGCTCAGGGTATCATTGACTCCGCGCATCGATTGAAGCTCTTACAGCTCTGCATGTCAACCAGCGCCGCAGCACCGGGGGTGAATGCCAAAACAGCCTCAGCTCATGGTGTGCAAAGAGCAATCAATCTGTTATTAGCCCTCAACTGCTCTTAAAAACATTTACTCCAGCTTCACTGACATTAGTTTAGAGAGTAAAAAGTACTGGTTCAGAAGTGTCTCCCGCAGCGTGGGGGACGGGGGTACCTGGATATCTCCATCAGCTCCTTGTGCGCAGCCGTGCTCCGGCGATTGTCCAGGGCTGGGCAGTAGGACCACGGCAGCCCTCTCCCATTCATCAATTGACCACGCCGACTGCGGAGCATTTTATGGTGATGAAATTAGTGCCCTGCTAAAGACATGGGGTGAGATTCCTGCTTTCACCACCCCAAGGTGAAGCTTGCTGCCTCGATTTCCTCCACAGCAGAGGCCAGCAGTGACCAGCACCCCAGGCCCACTGGGCACAATCCTGCCCGCAGGGATGCTGCCCTCGGCGCTTGCTGCGCGAGGAGGATGCAAAGTCAGCAGATCCAGCTGATGTTGCTGCTGGACACCAAACCGTGCTCTGGTATGGAAGCAAAGGCTCTAGAAGCTTGGAAGAACCACATCCCATTAACACTGTTCCAGGTTCTCCCTGTAACCGAGGGCTTTATTTCACACTGTGTTGGCTACAATGGCAAAACCAGGTGAAAGAGCTCACACCTTCCAACCACGTCCCCCTTGCCTACACACGCTCTCTCGTGGGGCACACCGAACTGGGGACAGAGGCCACACTGTTGTCCCCGCAGTGCCAGGCTTGGCAGCTCTCAACAAACATTGCCCACCACCTGCAAGCTCAGGAGCAACCCTTACTGCGTGGCAGCTC
The DNA here is from genome assembly GCF_000690775.1 of Eurypyga helias. Lineage (NCBI taxonomy): Eukaryota > Metazoa > Chordata > Aves > Eurypygiformes > Eurypygidae > Eurypyga > Eurypyga helias. The sequence goes on along the minus strand of NW_010227582.1, from coordinate 18,544 downwards.
TGCCAGCCGAGAAGCCCAGCCACAGGCCTAACACCGAAGGCTCAGGAAGTTCCTTCCTTGAAGCATCACCACCCCAGCAGTAAAAAAAAGGGGAAGTCAGAGCAAGCTGAAGGCTGAGGCATGGATCCCACCACCGCCCACACCAGATGAGCATCGGAATACACTTAGCCCTGCACACCACAGCCACAGATAAAGCTTAACCCTTCTTTCAACCCAAATATCAGCCGTCCTCAGTCAGTCAGACTTCTCAGCCCCTGGGGGCCTCGTGTTATTTTTCACAATGCAGTAAAACAAAACCCAGGCAATAGCTTTTCCTTCAAATAACGAAGACTCCACCAAACAGGAGAGCCGTGCATCCTGCTCAGCACCGTCTGTCACTGCACTCGCTGGGACCAGGGCACCCGCCGTCCCCCCACTGGCACCTGCCGTCCCCACACTGCCTCGCAAGAGCTGATGATCTGGCAGATTTCAAGCCAACTTGACAAAGCAGCTGCAAGCCCCAGTCTGATGGACACCGAGCTTGGCCAGAGCAAGGGGGAGAAGAGAGGACCCTTGCGAGTGGCCTGATGGGGCAGTTGGGAAGCTTCGGCTCTCTGACGTGAATTAGGAGCTTACCAGAGTGGGGGACTAGGCACTAAAGACATACATCCTGGGCTAACCAACAAGGCGTTCGTTTTGGGACCATTTCTGGGAGGAAGGCACATGAAGAATAAGAAAAGGATGCCCAGGCATCCGCCACTGCAGTCAGTGCGGGGGTCCCTGCTGTGCGCCAGAGCTCCCAGCCCTGCAGAAGAGCAGCGTGGGGGGAAGCATCAGGGGTCTGGGTGCCCCGACCCACCAGCACACCCGCATGGGGACACGCACACTGCTGCCGAGCAGAGGACAGGCTGTCAACAGGACCATCAGTTTGCAGGGGAACCTCTACTGGCACTACCCCCGTGACGTTTTACAGCCTGCTTCCCAGACAGGGCGAGTGCACTGTAACGGCAAGAGGAGCCAGTCAGAGCTGAACTGATTTCAGGGGATTTTTTTTCATTAAACTCTGTGTTGCTAGGCTGCTAACACAAGGCAGCTCCACTGCCATCGTGTTAGGCAGATGAACTGTCGCTTCAGCTCATTTCAGTGTGAAACACTCACTTTTTTTCCTTCTTGCGTATGCAATGCTCACTGGATGGTTCAGGTCTATGCATAACATATTTATTCAACAGTAATTGTTTCATTTCTGCAAAGGAAATATATTCCACTATTCCTGCAGCTGATGGGCTCTGGCAGAAGTTGGAAGCTGAGGCTCCAAAAGGAGGGAGAATATGTTTATGGGATGAACCACAGCTGTTTGCAGTATTCCTCTGCCCTAGCAATTATTTTAATAGGAAGAATTCCTGGAGGGTTATTTGGCTTCTGCACAGCGTGCGCAGTGTTCACAGTCACTAGTTAGGGTATCAGACGAGTAAACCTCTGAAGACACTTCTGTTCTTGTAAAGCATATTTTAAAAAGGAAGAGGGTTAAATTCTGCAGCCTGCTCACATACCAGAAAATACTTGCTCCCATGGGAAGCACAGAAATGGTAGAAAAACGGGTACATTTATATAATCTGCGTTATCATAACATTGTTTATTAGCGTTGCTGTACTGCCACAGACCTTCTCTGTAAGAACAGATTACCACCCAACTTAAAGATGCAAAGCAAGTAAGACACATTCCTACAGAAAATGTGAATTATCTAGCTCCATACACTTTTTCCCAAGGAAATAAAGGTAGCACCTCCTGAACATTCTCATTGCACTACGATTTCTGCATGTGCCTGTTTTTTGCACAAAGTTGAAGAGCAATTTCTGGAGGCAGAGCCTCAGGTCAGGCTTGCTGCAGTGGTGCAACAGGGATTGTGTACTCCATTGCTGTATTTCAACGAGAAAATGGAACCTATTTAAAATTCAGCAGTGCCTTGTGAATGTGTTGCTGCCTCGCCTCAGAAATAATCACTGTCAGGACAGTCCTCAGACAACACTGCTCACTAAATAAAAAACACAAATTCCTCACTGAAGGGGAAAGCTCCCCAGGGACCGGCAATATTTTAGCCTGCTTGTCATCCAAGGGTTTCAGAGTACTTCAGAAGCATTAATTAAGTCACACGATGCACCTATAAGATGGAGGTTTAATGTTTACTTAGGAACAGGTATCACGGGGTTCTGAGGCTTGCGGAGTCGCTGGGACTGTGGAGGTTTGGATCAGGTGCTGTCAATCTCAGCACATCACTTGGCCCCAGCACAAGAAAGAAGAAAGTTCTCAAGTGTCCATGAATCATCCACCACCAACCACCCACCACAGATCTTGCCATATCCCAGGCGTGAGGATGATGCTGGTGGTGTTGCAGAGGACGGTTTTGATCTGCAAGCGGGGAGATGGTCTGCTGCCACAGCTCTGCACGCCAGCCCTCTGCCAGCTCTGAGGCAGAGCGGATCCAGCAGACGCCCTGGCTCTGGCTGGCTTCCCTGTTGCTCAGCCAAGTCTGCAAGCAGCAGTATTCCCAAGCCCGCACTGTTTTGATTAGTACTGGCAAATGTCCGTGTCCTTCAATGAAAGCATCTTGCACAGCCACTGTGATTTGTTTCAGGTGGCTTAATGAGAAAATGAGTAAAATCCTTGCCTGGATTTTTACTTTCAGATCAACTGTCCAAAACATTACATATTAGAATTCCTTATAGCTTTAAAATGTTTTCTGTTCTCCCTTTTCTATCTAGAAATGCACTTGCTTTTTGTGCATAGGAAAGCTGCTAGCAGTTCATCCCACCCACAGGGCTTTATTCACAAACTTACGAGTATGTAAGGCTGAATATTCATTTGGAGGGATTCATTCCATGGACCTGGTTACCAGTGAAACCAAAGAGCAGCTGATGACACCCACACAATGCAGCATTTGGCATGACTCAAGCCACTGCAGATATCAACACCGGGATGATGCCCAGTCGAACGGCCTGATCAGAAGCTGCGTTGGGAAGGGATGGATGGAAAACTCCTTCCTCAAGGGATCGGCCTCCTGATCAGCTCCAGCTCAGGGTTGTCAACGGTAAACCATTAGTCTAATCCAGCAGCTGCCAGATGCCACCTGTGAACTTTATTACTGTTGACATTTCAATTAATAATGGTCTATTTTAAAGAGACTATCTCCATCATTTCTACTAATTAATGATGAAGACCACTACTATCCACAGAAGTCAAATGACTCATCCAAAAACCACCCCTCCACCCTCCTGTTACATAGCTGAGGAAGGCAGAACTTGATTTCTTTGGCAACAGACTTTGGCAGGCAATGCCCAGGTGTAACCACCAGCAGAGTGTTCATCTGCAGAGAGAAGTATCTGCCCTTCCACTTCACGCAGAACCTGCTTTGCAAAAGTCTATGTGGAGAAAATCATCTATGCTGCCCCCTCAGAGACTGCAAAGCATTTGACAGCCAGGTTCGCAGGGAGCATCTAATCTTCACAAGAAGAAAGGGCACATTGCTAATCGGGAGAAGTCAATGAGAAAAACTCCAGAAAGACTTGACCCCAAAATGTGACTTTCAGCTCACCGTGCAATGGAAGGCAACAGATGCAAACATACCCAAGACAGTGATTATAAACTCCAGGTCATAGTCTGGATGTTGCTAAAAATCATTATTTGTGCACATAATGTTCAAAGAAGCTTAAAGCATCTGACAAGAATTAGATTTACTCTTCACACTCCTTGAAAATCTAAGCCTTTATGATCACATAAACACAGAATAAAGCCTCATCTTAAGTCCAAACCCATTTTTGGATAAAGGCTGCCTCTGGCTTTGGACTGTGCTTCATGTCTCCAGAAGTATTTGCTTGGGAGGATTTGCAAATCTTGTTCAAGATGAGAGGTTTGTGATTTTAGCATTCCCAGTGCTAAGGAATGGCTGAGGAGTGATGCATCTGCCAGAGCTGTGCCGTAACCAAAGCGGTGGGAAGATCAGCATGGAGACACAGATCCTCCCAGGTATCCAGACATGTTATTTCTAGTTGAAAGTAATGGGAATCTGTGGTCTAAATAAAGTTAAACGTTTAAATACTCATGTGGAAAAAGATGTAAGAGAGCAAAGCACGAGTAAATAACATCTGCCAAATCATGTTTTGGAAAATTGGACTGAAAAAAGAAAAAACTAACCTGTAACTCAAAGAGTGGAAAACAGATCACAGTTTGCAATCACGAAATAATGCTTCTCACACACAGAAATGCCATCTTTTATCTAGATATTTAGATGAGAGCAGAAGTTGGGTGATTTTTGTCAGTGCTATTAGTTTCTCTGGAGAGAATATTAGAATGCTGCTACTGACAGAACATCAATAATGGGGGAGATAAATTCTTCCGAAGCGTTAATTTTCTCAGCATTGTGAAATCTAACTTATGCATCATCACTATACATCAGTGAGGGATAATGTGAGCAGGCACCATAAACACCGTGCCACAAATAAAACAATATAATTCAAGTGGAATCTGCTTCTGAAAGAGATTTACATTGGTAACAGAGACAGGGCTTCAACAGTTTCCCATAACAACGCTGCAGCCTGACACAGCTCCTTGCTGCCGGTCTCTGCCTTTTTCACAAACAGCTTTGCAATAAACACAAGTGATAATAAAGGCCAGATCTTCTAGGCATGAGTCAGCCCAGCTCTATGAATCCAGCAATCACGGGAAAAGGAAAGGCAGGAACAAATAGGGAAAGTAAATGTAATTTAGTTATTATGGGTAGTTATATGCAAACTCACCCTTAGTTGTGCAGAATGCAATAGCATGCAAAAAGGTAATTTTTCTCTGCATTTCCAGTGCTGGCCTGTTCTGCAGTCTGGATGCCCCAATTATGACTTTGTGAATATTTAATTTCCACTTAGTTGCTTCGGTGGCAAGCGGTTTTCTTGCTGCTCTTTCTTCACCCCATAACAAGGCTAATGAAGGGAAAAGGACCTCCTAGATCATCAAGCCTGTGACTGCAGGACACGGGCACCTCGTTGGGGTGATACAGCTGGATATTTGGCTCTCTGTCCAGAACTGTGTAAGAGACTGAGCAACTCTTCTCTTAACTGTCTTTCCAGGTGTTTACTTGATCCAGGCCATTATTAAACTGGGCAAATACTGCAAATGATTGTGCACAAATGTTTCTTGGAATTTTTTTATTTAATTAGTCTTGACCATTTTCTCACTCCTTTTACACAGGGTTTTCACTCCTGTGACTTTATTCTACCAGCTCTGTTTACTATCAGAGTATTCACTGAAGCAGCAAATTGTACATGATTATTGGACATTATTCACTGGGAGTAAAGTGATAAATGAATTATTAATTCTCATTATTAGTACCGTTGTCCTATTGCCTGGAGGCCTCGCTGAAATCAGGACCCCATTGCTCTAGGTACTGTATAAGCAAATAGGGAGAGACAGTTCTTGCTCCCAAAGGGCTTTCAGCCTAAAGAGATGACAAGGCACGGGGGGAAGGATGTGAGGAGACAAGATGACTTGCTCAGCAGTGATCCAGCCTCTCGGTGGCAGAGCTGAGGACAGGGCTGTCTTCCAGCACGCCTCTGGCAGGAGGAAACCTCAGGGTACGGTTTCTTCTCACCTCCCTTTGTGCACTTACAGTTTCCTGGAGGTGCGCCAATCTTCCACAGAGAGACAGCATCTCTCTTCACCCTTCTGTGCATCCTTTTTAAGATAAATGTGCACAGAGACAGGGTTAGCCCCCAGGGAAGGCAGCTCCCAAGGGCTAAGCACACACGAGCTCTGAACCAAGCCCACAGCAGACTGGCTCTCACCAGGCTGAAAGCACACTTGCCTTCTCCGCTGGATGGAGGTCTCAGCTCCCACCTCCCAAAAACCCTTACACCTTGTCTTGCACCTCCATGCATAACAGCCACCTCGGCTTCTCAGCTGCTTTCTGTACCAGTCGGGTCATCCCCACGTCCATCACATCCCCTCAAAGTCAAGGTATGGGTTCTACATCCCCTGAGCTGCTGATGGCATTGCTCCCGAACCATAAAACCATCATTGCACTGGTGAGACAAGACACAGCCTCAAACATTACTTCACCACTACCCCACTATATTCCTCCAACAGAGAAAATTCCCTCAAATCCAACACCTTGTAACCAAAATACAGCTGAATTTCTGGAGACAGACCTCCAGATCTGGGCCAAAGAGCATTCAAAGGTCTAGATCACCCCTCAGTGATTGGCTCCAACACAGCACAATTACTGCTGTCCTGTTGTTACACTGGTCTGTGTCATATTCAGGCTCAGATAAATTCAAGTGCCCAAGTGAAACTGAAGAGGGTCCCTCAGGGTGCCAGCAGTGCCTGGGGCAGGAGCATCTCTGCCGTGCACTGGGTGCTGGTAGGGCAGATACATTTCCATGGCTCTGGGTCCATGGCAGTTCTCATCCCCTGAAGGAAGGTGGGAAGTAGACAAGTATTGACAGGATGAAACATGGTACAGTCACACTCTCTCCCTTCTTGAGGAACGCTGCATTAGCCATTAATTTCATTTAAGTGCTCTCTAGTATGGTGATGTTGAACTAAATTGAATCCATCTACCAACAAATGCCCCAGAAACAAAGAAACAACCATGCAGAGCGTGTGGGACCATTCATAAATTCAATCCATACTCCTCTAGCAAAGATGTGTTGTGAGAGGTCAGGATGCTTCATTTAGATTGGCAGCAGGACACCTGATAAAGACAGAGTGGAGGAACATAGTCCCCAGACTACTGTCTCTTACTCTGGGGAAGATGTATTACTAGCCTCCAGAAAAAAAATATTTTCATTCGTAAATGTCTGCAAATGCCCAAGTAGCAGACCCTTGCACTGAGGTTTTGTGAGCTTTCATTAGCACGCTTCTCTTCCCAAATTTGTAAGAAGCTCTCTGGTGAGTTCTATTCTGCCTTTCCAGCCCATGGTAAGTGCCCTGGAAGTTAAGGAACTCCCATTTAAAAATATCTTTTAGCCTAGAGCTACACCCAAGGCGTGAATCAGACCCATTAAAAGCTGACGTTGATTTTCCGTCATCTGTGCCTGCAGGTCTTGAGCGTGTAAGTGCCACAGCCTGTCCTGCAAGAGCAAACCCAGCCTTGAAAGGATGCAGGCAGACAGGGCAGCGGCTGCCCAGGCAGAGCCTGTGATGGACCTGACGCCCACAGTCATGCAGGTTTGCCTCACTCGGAGCAGGAACAAGAAAGGCACTGTTTCCCCATGCTATATTCTTATTATAGTGCTGATTGATAGTAGCGATGATACTTTAATCAATGATAATAACATTTAATATGAGCACTAAAAGGCCCCATTGTTTTTCCAGTGTAAAGAGCTATGAAAAATAAATATACTTTTGCACAAAATTTGCTGGTCTACACTCAAAGCAAAAAGTGGACAGAATAAGTGGCCAGAAATAAACAAGAAAATAAGACAATATAACAAAAGAAAAGTTTTTACTCTGTTTTGGATTAACTCAGCAGTTCAGCTATTCCCCTACCACCTCCTGCCCCAGGCATTTAAACTATTTCTAGCTCAGACATGGTCTTGCTGAACAGACAAGATGTTTTTAACCTGTCTGGGCAAAAGCTTTGTGCAATATGTGCCTTTTTCCTGCTGAGAGTCATAAATTCCATGCAGGATAAGCTTGCATATTTTAGGAGGCCTGGGTTTTAATATCACTATCTGCAAACACAAAAATTACACTTTTCCACTCCCTAGGGGTAAACTGTAGGAATGAAATAACGTGTCCACGCGACGCAAATACGTTCAAACAAGCACTGCCACATAAGCTACGTACATCCTTTGCTAACGGCCAGCTGGGTTTTTTCTAACAGTAATCTTCAAACAAAAATAAGCTAGGTGCCTGCTCCTTTCCTGCAACCCGTAAACGGCTTGCTTCTGTGCTACAGACAAGTTGTTGGTTTTGAGCAGGATACCGCATCTTACAGCATGTACCTTAAATAGATGTTGGGGTATGTTTGAGCTAGGACAGCATTTCAAAGCCTGGTGGATTCTGCACTGAAAAGATGCCCAGAGGTTTCCTCATTTATTGTGTCTGTTGGGTTGAAAGAATGCTTCACAGCCCCCCAGAGAGCACATCATCCCTTATTCAACAGCTCACAATGACAAAACCCGAGTGCTACTCTCAATATTTCCGGCACTAACAAACACCTCTTGCAACTCTACAGATTTATCCGTGGCCATTTTATTTCTTTGGCATTTACTGATCTTTGCCTCACAGGTTTTTTTGAGCCTTGCCTCCAACTTTCAAGGCAGGACCCTGAAACACAGATGCTGAAGCTGCTGGGGAGGAGGTAAGAAGGGAGCAAAACCCCCACAGAGCAACAGTTTCTCCACGGACGGCAGTTTGCAAAATGGGATCAATATGATGTATAACCATGAAAACCCCACACACACAAATAAAACAAGAAAGGCGCTGTAAAATATGTTGGGTCCAGAAAATGAATGATCCCTCTGTCAGGTATTTAAAAGCAATCCAGTAATGTGAACAATCAGAAGTGAAGAAAAATCAATACACTTCTCATGGCGCAGAAACGGAAAACAAGCTGGATTTTACTCCGGCAAAACCCATGCAACAAAACTCAACAGATAGTTCTGCTTGTCAGTAAATGGGGTTATTTCTCCAGAAACAGAACCACCTCCAGAAGAGCACCCTCTTTAGACACGATACCGTGTGTAACAACGTCCATTATAAAATCCCCACTGACGTCAGTGGTACACAACTGAGTCTTTACACAGTGTTTATGAACAATTGTGTCATTCCCAGCACATTTAATTTGTTTAATAAAAAAAACCCAGAGGAAGACCTCAAGCAAAGCAAACAGAGGAAGAACAAAGCATTCCAACTTCAGTCCAGTCTCTACTTCTTCACCTAATTTCTAGGAAGTGTAGTAGAGCAAAGAGAAAAAGCAATGATATCCCTGTTGGAGCAAGTAGACAATTAGAGGCATGACTGACATGTCCCAAAGTGGCCATTTCTATACCCAAATCACAGCCAGCTGCAGGTAACAGAAGGGAAATGGCATCAGGAGGTTAAAGAACAAAACCTCTGTAGCAACTCAGGAGTTGGGGGGGGTCCTTACCAGAAACAGGCTGATGGAAACTATGTGGGGGCAGGGGGGTATCATATGGGAAGGAGGAATCAAAGGGGAAATGGAAGGAATCAAAGGAGAGATGGATTAGTGGGCAGTGTAATGTAGCAGTACAATTTATCACGCTTCCCAGCACTTTACAGAGCTACACAATTTGTCTCACAGGTCTCAGCACCACGCATGCACAGGAAGACAGATCTATTAGTTTTCCCTTTCCCAACTTTCCTCTCCTATTGGACATGTGAAATACAGCCAGAAACATCACAGAAATTAAAGACTGTGGCACTGGCTCTAAGACGATGGGAACTGCCAGAAGTTTAGTCAGCCCTTGAGCCTTAGCCAAGCCTGTGCCTGTCATTACTGGAAGTACACAACTATTCGGTGATCTCTCCCTGTATCCTTCAGTGGCAAACACAATGGCCAGGTCCACCTACCATGGAGCAGCCCTGTGTTTGGTTCCTCTGGCCGTCTACACATCACCATAGGTAGTCACCCTCAAAAGCAGAAGTCAGGAAACCTGGATGTTTAACAACCTGGGTTAGATTCTAGCTTGGACCCTAACCCAGAGAGTGCACGTTGAGTCCCTTAAGAAGGGCAGGCAACCTCCCCCAGCAGAAGGGGACAGTGAGTGCTGCGGGCAGGGGACCCAGGTAGGGCTGCAGATGCAACCACCAACTCAACCATCAGGCGGCCCAGCTCCTTGGCTGCACCAGAGTATTGACTTGTTCCCCAGAATCTCAGGTCTTGCTAATATTCAAGAAGTCAGTGGTTGCTGAAGCAGGAGATGAAAACTTGCCCAAAATGCCCATTTTGTCTCCAGCACACACCACAGACACGCACAGGGCACCTGGATGCAGGCAGGATGCTCTCGCAGAGCAGCAAAGTATGGCTCTTAGGTGGAAAATTATGAAGATGTGAGGATCTTAATTACTATTAAAAAAAAAAAATCTAGTTTTTGTAGGAAATGTTCCCTAAATCCATTCTTATGTGACTGCTTCCCCCCTTCCTTTTTGATGAGCTGCTTAGGGGATTAACCTCTAAATCAAACTCTTCAGAAAAATCAAAGTTCATACAGTTGTGTCACCAACCTTCTTCCAAACTGGGGGTGAGGGAAAGACTTCACAAAACTGCAAAGGTTTCTGCTCAGTTAATTAGCAGACAATGAAGACCACCTCAAGGGGAGAAGGCTCCGAAAGGCTGTTTAAACCAAACACCCCCATACCAGAGCCATACCCTGGTTTAGGGTGGTGCTGCCCGAGTAGCCCATGCAATTCCCCTGCTGGGAGTTAACGTCTCCAGGGCACAGAGACACCCCCTTAAACCTTCCCCCCAGCTTAAGCAAAGTCTTCAGGTCTCCCCTTGAAGAAACTGGGGTCCTGGGGCTCCTCCTGTCCAGCAGCGCTTGGGAGGGCAACACTGCAGCATCCCTGTGTGCAACATGGGAAGTCAGATCACGCTGGAAAAATGTCAAGCAAGCCTAATTTGTTTATTCTGATTAGGGGAGGAGGAATCTTTGAAATTGTAGCATTTGGTAAAGTTGTAAAGAAAACTTTATTAACGCTCTGAAAACAAACCTGCCTTTTCCAGCCCACTGCATGCCGTTGGTGCTGAACTTTCCCTCATCACAGCTGTTTGGTTTCTGAGGAGTTGCTCTCACAGTGTGTGATCTGAGGGCTCCTGCAGCATCTCCAACATTGCCAAAACAGAAGAAGAAATATCTTCCCATTTTAGTCAAGCATGAGAGCTCTAAGCTCCTACAACTGAAGGGATTTATTTCTATTTTACCTTCAGCATCCACATTCCGTTGTGTGCCTGGATTTTGTTTTTTGGGTACAGAGCAATAGCAGGCAGTGAAGCCCGTCTCGCCAGGGTGATGCTGCCACGCTGTGGCTCCCGTACGGATGGCCCGATCCAGCCTGCGCATCAGACTCCGATCCTGCTTTCAAATGGAGCACTTCATCCCTGTACCCTCTGCATCACACCTACTGTTCACATCGCTTAGATGAGCCTGAAAGAGCTGACTGTCCTCTCTCACAGCATGCTGGGTTCAGGCCCTGCCCATTAACGGGATGTGCAAGAAGCGAACCCTCATCCCGAGACACCTCGGCAGTAAGGGGATGGCTTGTGGTCACACAGCCGGGGACACCCGTGCACGCAGCACACCACCCAAATGCAGCCACCCAGCTCCGCATGTGACAGCTCCCTACCAGTTCACACTAAGAGGAACTGGAAAGAAGACGGCACTTGCCCACTCTCCATGTAAAGGACAGTGCTGAACAGGCCAGCAAATTCCTTGCCATGGAGCTTTTCATTCAAGCCAGTCTTTCCACATGACCTCCACTCCCACAGAAACACTTAAACTCAGTTTAATGCAGGAATAAAAACCTCTGCCCTCTCTTCCAAACAGATCAGCTTCTCAGAACAGCTGCTCCAGGCCCTTCGGGATCCACGGCCCACCAGGCAAGTGACCACATGCACCCACAGCAGGGACCCAGACTGATGGTCCCCACTGGCCATGGGGACAGACCTGCCCTCATTTGTTTTCCCACACAGAATGTGGGAGCTGCAGCTTACAGACCCCATCCTCCACAACCACTGCAGCAAAACACCCTTCAGTGTCCTGGACAGCTTTCTGGGTGGTTGGTAGGTTCCCTTCTGGCAACCCAAAATGAAGAGCTGCTTGCACCAACAGACTACAGACCAAGTCAGCCAACCCTTGCAATTAGCCAAGGGTTAGTGGCCATCCCAGCTCACACAGCAACAACCAGCACAGGCACAGCAAAGCACTGCCGAATGCCAAAACACGTGAGATGCAGAGTACAAGTTTCAGAGACTTCTGGCAAGTGGTTTGCTTTCCCTTCTTCATTCCTCCCCTTTTCTCAGCTCAGCTTCTTCACTGTCTCCTATTCTCAAGCACTCCAGTAGCAAAGATTGAGATTAAAGGCATCTGAACAAGCAGCTTCTCCTGCTTTCCAAAATAAACTCTTAAAAGCAGTTCTAAAGACATTGTTTTAAGACCGTGCATGCTAAGTGATGAACTACAGCAGTGCCATTTGAGACAATTTTCAGAGTATGGATGTCATGAAAGTGCTTTGTCTCCAGCTGTGGGCAGGAGCAGGAATTCCTCCTTCACTCTTCTGCAAGAGAAGAGAGGGGGAACATGCATCCAGAGCATCATCTCCATGGTCACAGCAGGGAAGCAGCAGCAGCTTTCCTAGAAAACACTGGGTTTGGTCAGAACTAGTGCAGGAAATAGAGCAGCTGCAGGAAAAGCTTTTCAATTATTCAGATGGAAGAAAGAGTCAAAAGTGGTGATTCTCAACCAGCCAGCAGCAACAGGATCTTCTCCAGAACTCTAAAGGCGGCACTATCGGCTGAGGGCTGGCTGTGCCATAAGCAGTCGAGACCCCATTCCATTTTAGAGGGCATCAGTTGTCCTTAGGCTAAGGACACTAGCCAAAAGTACTGTGACATGTCCACAAACGCAATTTCCAAACCCACTTTTCTGCCTGACGTCACAGCCCTCCGCATATCCCCATCCTAATGGCATTCTGAAGCAGCAGAGACAGCAAAAATGGCAACACCCTTTCTAGGAACAGAGACAAACTCATTAAACTAATAAAGTAATGTCAACAGCATAACAACTGCTTTTTCTGCATACGGCACCAAACCCCATCACACCTCATCTGAAAACTGCCCCGCTTCATACCTGTAACGATGCAGCGTTACAGCAGTGGAAACCTCACTTTCATTATGAAAGCTGGAAAACTCTACAGCCCAGTGTACTTGCCAGCGCACTCTTGTTATCCAGCAATACAACAAGAAAGCCATTATATAGCTCTTCCCCTTGCATTACTTAAACTACTCATTGCACTGGCATTTCTAATTTTGTAGGAGCTTTCTGCAGGAGCCCTGTCTCATACCTAGCAAGTACAACACCTATGAAAAGCACTCTTTAAATAAGACAACTAATGCATGGCAAGAGAGACATCAAATTACCACTGAAGTCTGGCTTCTGCAAACACGTCAGCTGGTACCGATGAACTGCAGTCACCTCTGCGTCTTGCTACCAGACCTTTCAGGGCTATGGCAACTTACATTAGATGCCAACTCACCTGTAGCACTCGGGCATATTTTTAATATTTTCTGTCATAACTTCCATTAGTCATTGTAGTTTGTTCAAAAGCTCTGCAATATAGGCTACAAAAAACCAAAACAGCTACGCTGCTGTTGGGGATGGGAGCCAGAGCACAGACCTGTGCATCTCAAGAATTCTCTTCCCAGTCACCATGTAAATTAATCCTCTGCAAGAAGCTGAACGTGACCCTCAATAACCAAGAAAGAGGGAATGATTTTTTTTTTGAAGGCGAGAATAACCCTCTGAGGGGATGTTACCCACAATCCAAGCCTCCCTTGTAAAAGCAAGCAGAGGATTACGCTGTCATTCCTGTATCTCCAGTGCCACCTTCTGTGCAGAAGAGAACTGAGTTCCAGGAGCTCCAAGGAACGAAACTGCGAAATTCTTCCCCCCCCCCTCCCCCCCCCCCACGTGGGAACACAGTCGCTACTGCAATTACATACCGAAAGATTTACATTTTCAGTAGCTCAACAGCACAGGGAGTTGTGTGCTTAAGACACCCACACGTGCCAAAAACTTCTAATTTTACAAAGAAAGTACGTCAACTCCTCTTTGTGTTTTCCATAAATTCATACAGCTTCTGGGAATGACTGTAATGGATGACATATAAATATCCATTTTTACTGGAAAAAAAAAACTAAGTGAAGTATAAATCTGGCTATAAATATCAAAACCTCTTGCTAAATGAATTTACAATACCATAATGAAAGTGTGTGAGCAGGGAGAGTTGGTTTTCTGTGTCCTCCCGAGTTGTTCCTCAGGGCGAGGTTCGGTTAGGCTGACTGCACAGCTCTGTTCTATGGCTGCTCTGCTTTGGGAACACACACCTCATCCTCCAGTGCTCAACTTTATCCAACAGCACGTACAACTGACAGCTGTAAACATTTGCTGCAAATAGGTTTTTTCCTACTGTATCAAGAGTGCAAAGGCACTTCAAAAAAAAAAATCCCTAAATTGGATTTTCTTGTCCCTAGTTCTAAATTTAAATATGAAGACAAAACCTGCAGCTGCCTTGATTGCTTCTTAAGCCACACAAATCCATCCATCGGAGCCGGATCTGGGCCAACGACCCAGCAGACACACCTGGATGCCCCATTAGTGGAAGCACCAAAGGTCAGGTCAGCTGGGGCTCTGAGCACCCTGGTCTGGTGGAAGGTGTCCCCGCCTGTGGGAGTAGATGACCTTTAAAGTTCCCTTCCAACCCAAGCCATTCTGTGATTTCATTCCACCT
>NW_010227582.1:0-3950 GCF_000690775.1 Eurypyga helias | reverse complement strand
ACATAGACACTTCCGCTGAAAGGACAGGCAGGGTCTTGTCAGCCTCCCTAACAGACATGCCACACAGTTCTGCCAGAGCCGCCAAGACCTGAGGAGCATTCAGAACAGCCTTAAAGCACCCAACCTCTGTTAGCTTGGGTTGGAGTGCCTGGCTCCACACACAGGTGACAGCAGGGCTGGGAGCATCAGCAGCCAGCACCCAGGACCACGCTGAGCACCCTGGCAGGGCAGAGCCACCGCCAGTGGACAGTGCTGGGGCACTGGCTGACCCTGGCCCCATCAGAACAGCACCAGCACCAATTTGGGCTTCTCCCACCACATTCTGCCCCGTTAACACAAAGCCAGTATAGCAGGGATGGAAAAAGGGCTCCGGTTTTCCCAGCCAAGTGCAAACACCTGACCCATGCTCCCCTCCCACTCTGCAGAGCACAGCTGCAGCAGGGCAGATGTTCTACGCCAAGTTCTGCTGCTAATTGAGGGTCCCAAGTGTTGCTTGTTTAGGTCAAGGGTTTTCAAATCAGGAGAAGCAGAACATCAGCATGGCAAGTTACATGTGGTTATGGGCTCGCCATAGTCAGCTGGAAGCCTAGAGAACTGAGTTTTAGTCATGATGCATGCTGCCCCTGCGGCATCAAAACCTGCTTCACATCTACAGATGCTCCTGTAGCTGAGTGATCAAATGATTCTCCTCTTGGTCAGAACTAGGAGTCCATGACAGTGAGAATTCCTAAAAGGAGGCAGAGAAGATGCTTGGGCAGTAATGTCCTCAATCTTCTTCCCAGCCCTCCAAGCAGCCAAGCAACAGCCTCTGTGTTCGCAGCTCTGGCTTTGTGCACATGTAGCATTCACTCACCTAAGTTGGGTGGTCTGGCCTTAGTTCTGTGGTCTCAAGGAACATTTAAAGACTGAATCTTTCAACTAAGTTTCCCCTATTTGAGGGAGGTTGTTGATAGGAACTTTCAGACAATTATTCATCAAGACAAGTGAGCATCTGTGGAACTGAGGAAAATCCACAGGGAGGCAATCACCACCTGGGAGAGGCTACCAAGGCACAGGATCAGTTACACATTGTGTTCCTGATGTTTGTTTCCACACTTTCTGACTGATTTTCTCAAGTCAAGCCCAAATCACTTGACTCCAAATGACACATGAATCCTTTGGATGCTCTGTAGGCTATGCAGATGGTCACTCTAGGCATTTCCAGCAGTCCATTCTTGCCCACAGGATAACACAGAACAGTGATATAGTTAAAAAGAGCACGAGAAACTTGGACAACCCCACTGTGTCCTAAAATTGGCATGTAAAATGGGAACTCTTTGCATTAAGTGCATAAGCATGGCATCATGCAGCATCACTACCAATTTCTATAGGTTTGCAACACAAGGTACTTAAACGACAGCATCTCATGCACAGTTACATGAAATTCGTACACCAGGTGGCTGTGCACAGGGGATTCCCACGTCTGGAGTAGTAGTAGGAGTTTTCCTGACTGGTGTTAATGATAAGTTGTGCTATAACATCAAGGGAAAGATGGAACTGAATGAAATAAAAATGCTAATCAAGCCTCTAACACCTTGTAAAGCAGAGAGAGAAAGATCACTTCCAGGTAAAGCAAATTACTTGAGTCTGTAGACAGTTGCATGTCCAAAGAAAATATCTTAATTCAGTAAGAAATCTAGTAATAAACCTCTAGGAAGTAAATGCTGTAATGATTATTTATATTTTCCTCTTATGCCTGGATTCACACTTGATTGGATTTTCTGCAGTTCATAAGAAAATGAAAAGCAGCAGAGTTTCAAAGTGCCACTCTGTCTATAGACAGAGTCTAGAAAATTAGGATCCTGATTGGAGCATCTCAAGTTCAAAATTATATGGAATAAGACTGAGCTGTAAAATTGTGTACACAGCATATTGTAATTGCAGCTACTGCTGGAATAGATTATGGTGTCTTAAATATTCCAGGGCTGAACTTAAAAAGGTTCTTCAGCTAAAACTAGAAGCTTCCTGTCCAGGAAACATAACCCCAAACTACAGATCAGACTGAGCTTAGAGACCTCTTGGGAAAAGAATCTGTAATATTTGCGTTTGTATTTCATCTGACGAGTAAGATTGCCAGCAATTGAACACTCTCAGGAACATTATTTAAGGATTTGGTCCATCTCAGCTACAAAAATGGACAATTTACCTCAATAACTATCCCCCAAATCTTCTGAAACCTAGATTTAGGCCCCTGTTTCCACAACACTCACCATTAGTTTAAACTATAAGTGTGAAGCAATTCTTGCTGATGTCTGTCTTCAGGGTTTTTTTTAGGAGTGGCTGGAGAATTAGAGTTTCCCTCCCAACCCTGTTTTAGAATCCAGATTCTTAGGGCAACTTGCCAAATTCTGGCCAGAATATTCAGCTGATGATTCTCAGCTTGCCCGTCTGCTAGGTCTAGAAAAGATTTCTGTACCTTTAAAACACATGTCTAAGATGCTTATCTTTAACTGTTAACATTGTCTCATACTATTCAATTTTAAGGCTTAACTTCTTAAACCTCTGAAGGTTGATACTGCTGTGTATATGAGGAACCATCAAAAACTTTGTACTCCATAATCAGTGTGTTGTGTTTTACCAGATAAGCTGTTTGCTGTACTGTGCCAGCTGCTCTCCGGAGAGCAGTCAGCAGTCCAGCATCACGGATGCATCAGCCCAGGAAACAGCACGAGGGTAGGGTTTCTGGATTCCTCCCACCCATTCCAGCTCAGTCAAGAGGACTGCTGCAGTCAGTGCTGTCTCCTCTAACTTGAACTGAATACATACAGGTGTTCGGGCACCTCAGGGAAGATGAGGGCTGCTTGTACAAAGCATCTGTACTTACAAGGTCTAAAGGGTATCTTAGAAATGAAGATAAAGCCTTGCCTGTTTTCACTTGCTATCCGGATTAATTACAGAGCAGAATATTTAACATCATGTGTACTGAATGAATATACAACTTTCTACTGACCAATAACAGTTTAATTATGGGGGGAAAAGAGGTTTTGTTATTACAGTATACACTCTCGCCACTGAAAACTCAGGGAAGCAAACCCAGAAAATCACCTTTTTTTTGATTGAGTGCTTCCAAAGCACCGAGGACACCAGGTTCTAGGCAAGCACATCAGTAGCAAAGAGCTCGATGGATCTGCAGTTTCTCATACTCATTTGTGTACAGCATTTTGTTCCTCAACCTCACAATCTCTTACATAGAGAGAGTTTCCAGTGCCTTACCCCTCCCTAAACACATAGATGAAATGTGCCTTTTTACCCTCCATCTACACCAGGCTCTTACAAATTCATACTCTGGTTTTACACATCACAAGCGTTGTTGCTTCTGCATCACTTCCCAATACTTAAGCTCCTGGAACTTTGTGATCATGGACCTCAGTCTATTTTTAAAAGCCTCCCGAATTGACAAATAGCTTAAGCTACCTTTTTTACACACCATAAGACAAAATGCTTTTATTAAAAAGCATATATTCTCCCTTGCGTTGAGGATTATTAGCTGCTGCAGCGTATGCATAACTTCAAAACAGCTTCTCAAGAAACACAATTGCTCCTATTTACATAGTTCCACACCACCACAGCTGAAAGCCCCAACAGCACACTTTTTCCTCACCCAGCCATACCCTTATCTCGGTTTCTCAGCAGGCAGACACTCTCCCGGGGTTCGCACGGCGAGCGAGCTCTGCGGCGCGAGCTGCCCTTTCCCAGCGGGGCAGGCGTTTGGGGTGAAAAAGCCACACGAAGTTGGTCAGCCGCTGTGCGCAGAAGGGCTGCAAGTCAGGCTGGGAACCAGAGCTCCCCCCAGCAGCCCACACTCGTGCTGCTGCACACCCCCCGACCCGGGTGCTCTCTGATCAGGGGATGCGCAGCTGCGCTGCCTGAAAGCAGCGGGAAGCGACCTCCGAGGTCCGGCCGCGCCGGGT
>NW_010227581.1:28869-46218 GCF_000690775.1 Eurypyga helias | reverse complement strand
GCGGGCGGGGGGTGCCGGTTCGCCCTCGAAGGCCGCGGCTGACGGGCTGATGCGGGCGCTCATTTCCTCGTTCCCCGAGTTAAGCCACACAGGCACCGCCGTGCCCCGTTCTGTCTGCGGTGCGAAGCCAGCGCGCTTTCCCGCCTGAGGGGCAGCCGCCCCTCGCCGAAGTGCAGAGGAAGATAGAAAGGTGTAGCTGGAAAACGTAATACAAAAAAATACCGTTCTGCTCGGGGTCACGCAAGTGGCATTCAAAAGGCTTAAAAATGGTAATATTTATGTGTAGCTGCTGATTTTGTGCAGCCACTTCTAATGCAAATTAACAGGTGTCTCGGTTCTTTTGTTAGACCTCGATGAATTTCGGAGCTCAGCAAATATTCCCGCATTACGTACCACTCTGGACCAACACAGTTAACTGCGATGTCTGTGAACCTGAGGGTTTATAAGCTGTTAAACTGCAGTAGTATTACCGACCTAATAATACAAATCGAAAATATTAATCTTATTTCTGCCTTTCGAGATTCCAGATTGTAATTTGCACATGCGAAAGGCTTTAATTTCCAACCCCACTACCATTTCAAGATGAAGGGCAAGCTATGGAAAATGAACACGTGCATCACGCACATGAACGCGAGCAGAGATGCCTACGCAGACACCAAGTAGCAGGTTCAGGGAGTGACTCGGGAGAGCTGAGGAAGTATCAAGGACCTGCCTAGAAAATTGAACCTTGCAAGCTGAGGAACCTTAATAATCTTAACATTTGCATTAAACTTATCCTAACAGCCTTAATTAGTAGTGGGGACTGACTAAAAACAAACCAAAACCAAAAACCACCAAACCAAAAGACACAAGTTTAACTCTTCTCCAGGTGAACTAACAATTTTTAAAGGGCCTTTATAAAACACCAGGAAAATCCCAAATGAAAACTGCAAGATAACCACGCAATCACGGTAACTGATGCTATGCTCGGCAATGTAGCGTGTCTGGTTCACCTGATTATGTCTCGAAGGAGCTTTCAAAGCGTTTTGAAGGTTTACTGCCAGCACATTCTAATCCAGGGACAGGCATCAAAATGTACACCACCATTCCAAGGGAAAGACCAAAGCCTCTGTGATACAAGCTCGGGGGTGGGGTGGGGTGGGAAGGGGGGTGTGAGGGCGAATATCCTCTGGCACAAAACATTGAACACGAGTGCAAACTAGAGGTGGTTGGGAGAAAACAATACACAACTCAAACATTGCCGAACAATATCTGCAGATCATGCATAGCCTTATCTCGCAGTATAAATGTTGATTTCCCAAACAATGCCAGCCATGAAATGTGGTTAGTTGCATATTCTGACCACCGGCCGAGATGGGACTTAGGCTGGTAGCCGTACTCATTTACATGTGCACAGGCCAACTATAACAAGGAGACAGGCTAGTCCTGCAACTTGTGTCTTTGTTTCGTCTCATAATTCATTTATGAGCCCAAAGAACTACAGATTAGTTTTCCAATTGTTTCCCTCTTAATAAGAAATCCAGGATTCAGAATAACTTCACTGACCTCTGATGTACTGTCCCGGGAGAGATCCTTACTAGGAAAAGACTCCAAGGCTGTCAGTCCTTTCCTGGTTTTGGTGAAGTCCTGAACCCCATTTCTTCTTTTTCTTTTTTCCCTGATAGTTTTTTGAACAACACTGTCAGGATCAGCCATTAGAGTGATGTCTCACAACAGTACTTTGAGCCTGTAGTCACAAAGGCAGCTACAAATGCTATCATGAACAGTCCAACAGTGGCAGCGGTTGCTGTATCTTGCATTGCCGAAGCACACAGCATGAGATTTCATCAATCAGGTTGTAATTAAGACACAGTACTAGAAATATAAGTGACTTTTTCCACCTTTGTTGTCCTTTTCACCCCGAAGCACGTGTACTGATAGCCTTTAGATGGTTTAAAAGATTGAAGAAAAGGATGCTTCTTCATTTAAAAAATCATTAAAGGAAAAAGGCTTGCATATAATGTGTTGCTTCTTTTAGCACTTTTCCCTTTTTTATGGAGATTGACTAAGAGGCATAAGCTGGCTCTAGCATTGATTACTTTGAGATGTTAGGTAAATTTAAGCTCCTGCATTCGACATCCTTGCAAAATATTTGTGTGTGGAGGAAGGATGATTTAGAACATTTGATTCTCTTAAACTATTTATTCCATCAAAGCTATTACACCATTACCACAGCATCAGACATCTCTGTTTAATACCACCATTTGGACCTGTAAGAAGCTTTTACTTTGTTTCCAAATACTGTTACTAGTAAGATCTAGAATGGAAGGACTAGCAGGTAACATACCTGATACAGGTTGGTATGTTTTCCAGAGTCTTCTCAGAAATAAAACCACAGAGAACACTTTTGGTCAGCCCTGAAGCAGTCAAGCAGTTGGACTAGAGAGTTGTAGGTCACTTCCAATGAATTATTCTATTACATCAGAGAATCAGAAATAAAATTACTCCATTTGAATAACTGTACACTACATTTCTGGCTGAAAACTGCTATTCGTAAAATAAAGCTTAGTCAGAACATACTTGAACTTCCTCCTCACCAAAGTAAGGGGGGAGGAAAAAGCCCACCAAACCCAGAAATCAAACACTCTCCAGAGGGTCGGGTTTGCCTACTTCAAATGGTTTGGGTTCGAAGAACAAAGTTTATGGCCTTTCGTTTTCTAGACTACGACACTAGGTTGCATATTAACCATAAAAATACAGCATTCTATTGCTGGTATCCTGACCTATGTTGCAAATATATTTATGATGAGACTTTACAGGGTTAGAGCATGTAAGATCATAACTATAACCACATGCACTGAATTGCTGAAGGCTACAACAATCCTGATTCTAATTTATTTTGAATATACACATCACCTGACTCTTTGTTCTTTCGATGTGACAGATAATTAGGGTTTAATATTTCATTACAAAGACAATATTAATAATTCATTACATCTTGGGAAATTCTTAATTATGCTATTTTATTCCAATATAAACCGACATTGATTCTCATGCAAG
This sequence comes from Eurypyga helias, assembly GCF_000690775.1. Lineage (NCBI taxonomy): Eukaryota > Metazoa > Chordata > Aves > Eurypygiformes > Eurypygidae > Eurypyga > Eurypyga helias. The sequence goes on along the minus strand of NW_010227581.1, from coordinate 43,179 downwards.
CTTTACTATAGATTTAACTGAATTAATCAGTTACCAGAATTAAACATATTCCATTCTATTAAATGAAGCGAGGAAGTGTGATTTAACCCTTAGTGATATCCCAGAGGCCAAATTCAGAAGTGTAGAGAAGCACTTTTGGAGTATTTTACCCATCTGGACCTGCTTCTGGGATTAAGTCAGTCCGTACTTCACACAGTTCTTCACACCACAGCACAACCTACAGCCTCACAGGAATGTTTGCTCATGCCTGCTCCTCGACCCACAAGTTGATATCGACGCAACACAGAGCAGTAAGAGAAAACACGTGTTGTGCCAAAAGGTTGTTTGCTTCGCTTCCTTACCTCGTACTCTACGCCCATGGATGCATACGAATGGCCTTTGCTTCAGCCGAAAGTGTCAAGCCAGAAAGATCATACTCGAGGAGAGATTTGTGCAATTGTGTGTCTCAGTTCAGCAAGATGAGTGTAAAACCAATAGCTCTGGGACACAGGTGCTGTTCCCAGCATGGTAGGCCATCACCTTCATTTCCCATTCATCGACTGGGCATTTTTTTCCCCCAAGAAGTTGCTCGGGTGCCCAGACACCTTTGTTTTGCCCTCTAACAGCAAACCCAAGGAATCAGCAGCTGCAGAGCATGCTCTCCCTGCAATTCCAGCAAGCGAGGAGTTTGTACAACAGCAGTGCTAGGAGTGTTATGGCTAGTGCAGGAACTTGGAAGCATCAAATGCTTGATATAAGCAGCACAGGGAGAGGTAAAGACTTATCAAACGTGCATTTACATAATTTGAGAACTTCCTTTTCTGTAGCTACAAGAAAGTCTTCATGAATTAGCATCTAGAAATCCCGAAGAGACAGTGGAAATTAATATTTCATTTGTTGTGTTTAGGTAAGGAATAGTATTTTGAATTGACAGCATATCTTTTGTTCTAGCACCTTTCACAGTACTGAAGAAAGGAGTAACGAGACAAGATTTGAAATGTTAAAAGAAGGTGAGTTATTTTTAGTTTATTTTTCTGTTCATTTTCAGTATTTACCATAGAGTTTTTCAGTTTTCAGCCAAGGGATTATTTGCAATCTGTTTATTCTAAATAAGAGAGCTGTGTTTTATGATGCTGAACTAGTAGCACCAGAAACATGTGAAAGTATTTCCTATCGATCTATCTTTTGAAGCTGAACGAAGAATGGCAAGTGTAGTGTAGAGCAAACTTTTGGAAGCTGGAGAACTCAAATGTAATAATTAGGCCCCAAAACAAAACAGTAAGAAATTGTACACGTGCAAAAAAACCCCCCAAAACCCAAAATATTTTTTGTTTCTCTATGGAGCTTTTCATCAAATATGCAAGGTACCAGAGTAGGCAAACATAGTTAATATATAGCATTTGCTAAACCGTTTGTTAGTTGAGAGATAATACATTAATGAAGAAACCTTTCTTTCTTGCTCTGTTTTGAGAAGTTCCTACCTGCTCTCACCCTTTGCCTTCCATGGAGTAGAAGATCGGACTCCTAGTAGGAAACCCAGCAAGGCTGTTTGTTTAGCAAAGGGGCAGAAAAAGTCAACACAGCTGCATGTAGTGAGATCACCACATTTATCTCACTGGGTCTGAATTCTTACTATAGTCACCTCCCTTCTGTGCAATGTTTCCCAGATTTCAACAATCAAGTCAGACTCAAAATCACTTTCCAGAGATATGAAATCCTCCAGATACCCAATTCCAGATGAACACTTAACATTACACTCTGGATTCCACAATAAAATACATACATATTTTGGTGTGGCTATTCCTCCCAATGGACTGTCCAGTCCATCATCAGTGTGATGAGAACCAAAGATGAAACTAAATGCAAGCTGAAAATAATTAACTCAATTCCTCTTTATCTCACAGTAACAAAGGTAGTCAGCTACGGGGAAAACTCACCAAACATGTAGATTTTCAGGCCTTTAGCCTTTGACTTCAAAGCTGGATGATTCTCCAAGAAGTATCGTTTTTATAATCCCAAGTTATAAGCCTTAATCTAGAACATGCCACATATTTATTTGGTAGTTTTAACATCAGCTATAATGACTTCTAAAATCTATTAAGTACATTTCCTAACTTTTCCCCACATTTCCATATTTAATACTAGAAATGCAAGCAACCTTTTCCTTTAAAATCATTGTTGACTAGATCTGGGAAAACTTTCCAAATAAATTAATAAAAAAAATTTTAAAGCACCTAAAATGCCATTAATTAATGGAATTTCAGTATATATCGAAGTCCAGAGCCTACCAAACTTTAAAGTACAATTGGACAGAAACAAAACCTGTAAAATATTATGAAATACAGATTTCAAGTCATTTGGAAAGCTCAAATATTTCACCAGATGGTCTCAGTGAAGAAGTGAATTTAAAAGAAATCTTCATCACCTGTTGCTAAATATTTTCACTTGCTTTACTGGGAGAGTATTTGTACTCTGACAAAATCTGGATTTAACTTTGCAAAAGTAGCCACTGTCCTGGCAGCTGTGCCAACTAGTCCACATTTACTACCTGTACATAAGATATTGTAAGACACACTACTATGACAGTAGATTGATGGATATACACATTAAAAAAGCTTTAACAGTCCAGGGAAGGTAATTCTTTACTGGGTCTTTACAGAATCTACAGGGATTTTTAGTTTTGGACTTTTGCTCTACAAATATGTGAGACAGACCGCTGAATTACTGCATTTTGATAAGCAAGTTTCTGAAGCTCCTGCAACCAAACTTTCTCTCTCAATATAGATGCGCGTATACGCACACACACACGTGTACATGTAGGTGTACGCACACATGTTCCCGTGATGTGACAGTGGCTGAAGGTGTGGAACTTAGTTCTTTCCTTATCTTTGAGACCTAAAATATTTTTTATCAAATCCAAGTCACCACTGAATATCCAATGCCTCCTTGTATCTGCAAACATACTTCCCACCACAGGAAACAACTCCTTACTGACAACAGGCTACAAGTAAAATAAGGTGCCTACACTCCTCACCCCACCTCACGCAATTCCATCAGCAATCGCGTCTCAAGCCATGGGCTCTTTTAGAAGTAAGTGACAAGCTCACCTGGCTTGGAGCTACACCACCCAGACTCAAGCTGGTTTTAGTACGAGCAGCTGTTTCCTACCTGTAACAAGTGCCACCAGCAGCAGCAGACCATGTGGGAAGCCTCCGGGTACTTCAGCAAGCTACGTAACTCGAGCTGATGGCTGAGGGTTTGCCTACTGATGCCTTCCGTTGCTGTCACCATTGTTCCCGCACTCTCCTTACTGTCCTTCTCTCTATTTGCTTTCTTCCAAATGAATAAGCACACTGGAAAGCAAACCAACGTGACACATTCATGAGGAAGGACTTAAGAGTCTCAACTGGTGGAGCCTGAATGGATGGTGGGAAAAGGTGGGAAACTGGTGGAGCCTGAAGGGATGGTGGGAAAAGGCCTGAGAAGCAAGCAAACTTGTCAGCTTGAAGGAGTCCCTCCCCCAGTATGTTTCCAGCCACTGTAGTTTCCCCGTATTAGTGCTGAAAATGCAACAGTAATCCTAAAGTTACTGGTCACTCCTCTTGAATCACACAGCGGGTGTAGCAGCCACACTGCGCGTGGCAGATGCGTATGCTGAAGGGTCACGCGTACACACACGCACAGAAGGCAAGTTCCTAGGACAGCTGAAGATACAATGTGTAATTTTCTATTTCTCTTTATGTCCCTCCTAAATGAACAGATTTATGTTTTGAAGAGGAATATAGATGTGAAAGAAGTGTGAGTAGCCTTATGGGAAGGGATGCGTTCAGCAGCGGCACGCATCAGCGCGTAGACTAGCACTTGACATCCTCCGTCACCATAACCACTGTGGACACTGAGGGTAACTACACAGGTGGTATCTTTATTTCACAAGATTAAAGATACAGTAGAAAATGAATCTGTACATCTTTCTATTAACAGAATTTGTTTACATATTTATATTACATTTGACCAGCCTTTATACTGATTTTAAATACAAAATAAATTTACAAAACTCCTACAAGGCCCTTTAAAGAACTGCAGCTGATAAAAACAAAGGGTTCCCCCCCAACAAATCAAACTAAATATTCTTAGTTTAATATTCTCTGAAACAAAAATAGAATTTCAGTTCACTGTTGCCTATCTAAAAAGGAAGCAACTTGCAAAGGTGAGTGTATTCCCCTTTTATAGGCCAAAACTAGCATATAATAGGTGGAAACTAGATAATGCATAGTCTTAAAAGTCCTTTCACAACCCATGTTGTCATGTTCTCCAAAGAGAGTAACATTTGACAGTTTTTGGTGGTGTTTTTTTCTTTCATTTATTAAGAGCAGCTGACTTATTATGGAGATGACTAAAAAGTAAGAAAGACTGTCTCATAAGAGTCTCATTGGGATGTTTATATCAAAGGCCTTATCTTCTATTACACTGTCCCATGATAGACAATATAAAGCAAGGAAAATTATTTCAACAGACAGCTCTGGGACAAGTGTGAGAGTGATGAACTAGGATCCCATTTTCTCAGCAGTTCAGCATTTCTTTCAACTAAGAAGAACAGCTAGTGCGTTTGATTAATCATTTGAGATGCAGAACAATGCTTTCCCCCATGTCTTTCTACAGTTTTCCTACATGTGAAACTCCCACTGACAATCTGGGCAGGGAGAGAAGCGCGTGTGTCCGGGAAGGTCGGACAGGCAGGCTCTGGCCTACAGTATTAAAAACAATACAATTTTTCCATTCAAAGCACACTGAACATATCTAGAAAGGCTTCTCTTAAATCAAGCTTCCCTTCTAAAATATCCCTGCATATAAACTGTAAGACCACCTGTGTGCTTCCAAAAGGGACTAGTACTTCACTGTAGTAAACTGGGCAACCCAGCTCCTTTAGGAAAAAAGCGGCTTGATAAACTGAGTGCATAAGAAAAAACTATTGCTAGTAAGAGTTAAATGTCCTTCCTTCAAAATGCAAATTCCAGAACAGAGCAGCAAGGGATTGTCATAAAAACTTAGCTCCTGTTGAAGACAACTGATTTAGAAAATTTATTCATTTCTTTAATCCCTGAGTTGACTCGCCATTACTTATGGTAAGTACCTTTTTACTACTACCACTTAATTCAAATGAATGTCATCTAAACAAGTTAGTGGTAGTAGGTTGGTGGAAGGGAAAAAACCAGGAGAAAGACTTCCTTACTGCTTCTTCAAAAAGCAGTTCTTTAAAGTGAAATAACTTGCTGATCTTCAATCGTTTTCTTCTGCCGATTTCTTGGATGTAAAAATGCATCAGGTTCAGTGAAAGCCAGCTGTAAGACTGTCACATAGCAGCAACGATGAGAGGTTCTCATGCAAATAGGATAGAGCTTTTAGAATTTAGTTCCACTAGGTCAAACCACCAAAACATTTTAATAACGCAGTAACAAAATTGTTAAACATCCTAAGAGAACAATACCAATGAACCAATGGTATTTAACTGAAAAACACCTTCCATATAATCATTAATTTATTCATGCCAAGCTAAAAAGAGCTATTAAGTGACAGAGGCAAAAATACTTCAGAGGGAGTGTTCAGAAGTCACAGATATCTTAGAAACGCAGCTGGGGGAGTGCTGTACATTTTAGACACTACATTTAAGTTCAATACTGTTCCATCTGCTAATGATGATTAAGACTGAACAAGACGTTCCTCTATCACATGCTGCAACCCTCCAAACTAAAACAAAAGATTTGTCTTCAAAGAACCAGCATAAGTATTCCGAAGTACTGAGAAGTTCTACCTGTACTTTAATACTAGTCACCCACGACATTTCAATTCACAAAAGAGTGAATTGATTATCTTCTTTCCCAAACTATAGATACATTGTGCAATGGTCTCCTTACACATGTATTAAGTATGAAAACATACCAAAATCTCAATTCTAAATAAAGAGTATTGATATGTTGCTGCCAATCCACTGGAAAAAAATTTGCATGAAAGGAAGCCCTTAACCCTTTAAACACACAACAGCTTTTGTCAGAAAGCGGCTAATGCCTCCTCATTCAAGTTTCATTCAGCTTTAAGACAGTATAATCAGAGAGTTTAATGCTAACAGAAACAAATACTTAACTGCCAGTGATAAATACAAACAGAAACTTCTGCATTTCTTGTCTCTAAGCTACTGCCCCGCTGCCTCCCAGCCCCAACCCCTAAAAACGTAGTTCAATGAAAATTGTGAAGATTCCTCTTGTAGTCTAAAAATATGAGTCCACAGGTCAAATTCTTTACACTCATTAAAAGGCCTTTGCACTGACCTGGTGGTATCGAGAAGCCATAAAACATTAACCTTCTTCCTTTTGGATTTTCTTGTTACAAGGGATCCTCAAGATGTCACAGCCAGAGGTGTTATTTTGACTGTCTCATGTATGCCAGGTACAAGAGAGGTTGACAACTACCAGAGCACTGCTGTAATCTAATTTCCAATTTTTTATGAGTCAGCCAAACTTCGGAGTAACACCACTGGCATAAGCCCATGACCTTTTGTAGAGAGCATGCATCTTTAATGCATCGACAAGAGGGCCCCTAACAGATGCATGCATGAGATACCATACACTTTCCTGCTGCATGAAGACCTCCTTGCAGTGCAGATCACTTACAGCATTGATGAAAATTAAATACAGAACTTCCACCTCAAAAAGCAAAACAAAAGGTACGCTAATGTATTGAGATTTCTGGCTCTGTCCTTTCTTCAGTGTCCACAGTAATACTGGTGCTTTCTGCAATCTAGGCTCAGCCTCTTTGTAAGAGTAAGTTTAAATAATTTAGGAACACTACAAATTTGTTTTTATGCCACAAATTATTGCAAGGTGACACAGGCTCCAAAAACGTTTTAGAAGGATGCGAGATCTGAGCACTGTGTGGATAGTTTTCAACTGATGAGCTTTACAGACCCAGTTTGTCACAATCCGCCTCCTGGGCTACATACTGTCTGCTGAGAACTGTCTCGAGAAAGGGGACTGAAGGAAAATATTCAAAACAAAAAAGCACAAATGGAGAGTGGCATGTTTGCTGGCTTAGTTTTAGAGAGTATATAATCCACGTTAAACCATCCAAGGCAGCATAAAAGACCAAAGTGTAAGAAATATAAAGAAATAGTGAAATAAGGATTGTACAAATACTTGGGATGCAGATCAGAATGTTAAGTCCCTACAGCTATAGTCTTTTTAGACTTTAAATATAGTTCAGCTTCTCGGACTTAAATTGGCCATAAAACTGTTATTGTTATTACTTTAATATAGGGCAGCTGCTATCAGGCAGATTAAAAAAAAACCAACAACTTTCCAATGCTAGCCTTCTGCTCTCATGAGGAGATGATGAAAAGGGCTCTGAATAAAGAGGAACTAGATACAGCAGGCAACATTTTTTTAGTAGCACACTTGTGTTTCCATGAAAAAAAAAAAAGCCATAGTGTTATTCCATTGGCACTGAAATAACATTCAAATCAGTTTCAAAAGAATTTTCTTATCCCTGAAAAAAAGGCATCATTCTAAGCAGCTTTCAGACTTTTTTTTTTTTTTTAAACTTCTTTGCACTTCTTTTGGGGGAGGGACCGTTGAGCCGAAGTCCTAAATCACAACAAAAATTGTTCCTTTTGGAAAAATCCAGTTCTTTCACTGAGGCTCTTGTTGCTGTTGTGGTGGTTGATGCTCTGGTGGTGGTTCTTGTTGAGGCACAGCTGGCCGCAGTCGTGCCGGTCTGGGAATTGCCTGATGTTGCCTTTGTCTGTAACCTATAATTGTTCCCAGAAGCAAGGTGATGATGGTCATAAGGTAAAGGTCCCACTCAGGCCCCAGCAGCTGGTCCATATCAATATGTGAGAATACCTCCCTTATCTGAGAAAGAAGAAGTCCACATCATCATGTCAAAAAGCAAGAATGGGAAGCTACTTTGATTTTGACCTGTAACATTTTTCATGTACCAGTTTTAAAACTTCAGTAACAGTTTTTTGCTCCGAAAAACCAGCATCACTTCAGTGACATTCTTAATGTCCAGGAACTAAATGCCACTAAGACTAAAAGCCATGCTGTATAGCATGAGTTATTCTATTTTCTGTTTTAGAGATGAAAGTTATTGATACATAGCTTTGTGGCTTTCACATACAGAGCATTAAAGTACATAATTCAACTCAGAATGAGGTATGTAACCATACTAGTTGTCTTAAAGAAAGAGGAGCAAGTGCCACATAGACTGTGAAGCGGTGAACTGATCGGTCCAGCCAAACTGGAAGCCATCAGCCAACTACTGCGAGTGACAGAACACGAAGTCTCTGGATACTTACACAGTACAGTGCTGAGATTCATGCAGATAAGGTACAGGGAAGTTAAAGTGACTTACTGTTAGTTTTGATTGAAGTTTCATTTGCCTAAGCACTAGCCAATACAAACTTTATGCTTCACTACTCTAACTGATGATACGACCGTCACTGTCAGTTTAAGCCAGCATCAGCAGACTTAAAAATTGCAACATCCGTGTTCTTCATGCTAGCTTCTGTGAGTGTTACGTGGGTATTAGCTCAACTGATTTAGAGTGTTTTGACTGTCCACTCCTCAAAGTCCCCAGTCTCAAGACTTCAATTTTGTCAAACTTAGCTGGATTGCCTGAACTTGTGTTTGCTTTAAGTGATAAGAAATTGAAATGGTACAGAAGTTGTTAAATAATCCAAAAGGCAGTAAGATGGCAGAATACTGAGAAATATTTCAGACAATATATGGAAAGTAGTCACCTAAATTCCAAGCAAATATGTTTTTCTGCACAATAGCTGAACTATCTAATAATGGTTTTTTTTCCCACAGAAAAACACAACTCAAGTGGGATCGTTTCAGCTGAGTATAAAATGGCGTGAGAATAGGGCTACAGAAAAGTTGTTTTTTTTTTTCCCTGAACAGGGATTATGTCACTGTAATCTTCTGCTTAACTCTGATAGCAGATTATCATGGATAAGAACAGTCAAAGAGGTTAGGGAGATTCTCTTCAAGGGAAGAACAGCACAGAAGAGCACTGGCTGTGCACATCTCAGTTTCACACAACGTACAAACAAGATACGACTCACAGCTTCAGTATCTTTCTGAAGACACAACAACACAAACTAGCTCTATCCTAAGTTTTCAGAAGGCTCAAGTAAGTTTTCTACTTAAGATTACAACTCAAGCCTCTTTTTAAAAATGGAAAAGTACAACTGTTGGTTGTCTTTGTAATTCTGCATTACTTACATTGATCTCTTGTACATACTGCAAGAAATAAATCACTCGAAGTTTGCAAAGTGCTAGGAAGACTGGAACCTGAGCATCTGGGCTTGCTTCAGCTGCCATGTCATAGAATCGCTTTGCAAGATGAATGTCCTGAAGTTAAGAAAATACAAAGCTCAATTTTGAAGAACTTGAAAAAGTAACTCATAAAATGAAGAGCTTTTTCTGTAAGCATTGTACACTGCCATTTAAATACAAGGTTTTTGGTCAAGTTAAACAAAAATCATTAAGTAAAACTTCCCCTTTTTGTCTATGTTCACCTTCGAACAGAAAAGTAAAGGGACGTTTTGATCCGAAGATGAAGCTATCACAACTGATGCTAGAATCAAAGCTCACAAAGAGATTTGGATTAACATATTCAACCCATGCACTGTAAATTAAGGCACATAGATAACTTTAGTACACTCTAACATCTCCAACGCCATGTCATAAAAGACTAAAAAAAAAAAAATCAGCAAGAAACAAGAACAGAGGATACTTGTAGCTAAATAGTTTAACTTCCCTCACTTGTTTGGGGTTTTTTTCATTCTGCATCAGATACGCACTGTGCGACGTTAGGATGCTTGGATACAAACTGCCTATGTTCACTCAGTGATGCAGACAGGCCTGTCTAACTTAACCTCTGCACGTGTTCCGAGTCAGACACGTGAAATAAGAGAAATCTCCAGGACTTCATATGTTCATTTTATAACTTTATCCTGATAGTAAAGATTTTCTGCTCATTGATACAGCAAAGCTTAGTTCCATAACACACATTGAAATAACAGTATGAAAATCAACACTTTATGTGAATCACATGTACTAGCTCAAATTTTAGTATTTGAATTCAGTAGAACAACTCTGAATACTCCCTGAAAAGCCTGCCTTTTGTGTAAGTATTTGTTTCCTTACCTCCTTTATACTGTGCTAGTATCAGTGTAGAAGCAGATCCTAAATCATGGCTTATTCTCATTTCTGATTTGCAAGCACTTCATTCTGCTTACACATTCTTCACTCTCACTTGACAGACAAGTGAGAACTGTAGGAGTTTGAGCCTTAACACACAAATAGCACTAAAATACCATGCCAAATCTTAACAGAAGACCATGAGAAAATTAACTCATTCTTATTTTGAGCAGTATATGGAAACAGTCCTCATTCTCACATTTGAGAGGAATTTCTCATTGCTCAGGAATTGGACAATATGAAATCTATTAAGTGTGTAACAGTGAAATATTTCTGAAGGGGCTTAATATTTGGCACTGACTTGGCATGAGTCTGAAAACCATCTATGTACAGGAAGGATAGCACAGAATCCTGTATGTAAGAAAGACTATTTATTCAATAACTGAAAAGAAAGTAAGGCAAAACCTGTTTGAGAGGGGAAAAAAACCCATAAAACCAAACTGTAAGAAATACTGTACTTATTCATGATTATCCAGACTCAACAGTGACCTGAACTGAAGTTGTGCAGGCCACCTTCTTGATTCATTCTCCCTGCCTTTGCAGTGCTTGCAGTCTTAATAGCCTGGACATAGGTGGAAAGGGAGTTTAAAAAAAAAACCAAAACAACTCTCTTTTCAACAGACTAAATTCCCAATTTTTTTGATAATGCAGTGCTAAAACCTTAGTATGTCCTTTCCACAGGCCTCTACAGTAAGAACAGCCTCAGGTGGTAGACATCACCTGCTCCATCAGGAAACATGACTTTAACTGTCAGCTATTTTCAGAGTTACTCAAAATTCAGTAGTTTCCATTGCAGGAAAGGAAAGCCAAGTAATATTTTGCTTCATTCAGAACTCAGTCACAGGCTTTTTCAGAATATCCTAGCCCAGCTTCATTTTAGTCTTATCTAGTCAGTCCTGAATGTCCATCCTCTCATCTTACAGTTCTGAGGTTTTAGGACAAAGCAAGAAAAGACATTATAAATCAAGAGTTCTTAAGACTGCTTTTATAGATGGAATTTCCTTGCTTAGACATTCTCAGTGCTTCTTTTCCGTATCTATATTAACTGTCTCCGTTTCCCTTGCGGTTCAACTCTTCCTTCCCTAGCACATCCGTATGAGAGGAAACTATTATTCATCTGCATACAGCAAGGCTGTGTATGCTCATCGTGAGCCCCTCTGCACTCATGTCAGCTATCTATGTGTAGCCATCTCTGCTTCAGGCTAGAGAATTCTCTGTGTGAATGATCGCATTAGGAGTAATTTTTGTCTAATTCTTAGCAGTTATGCAGAACATGATGTAATAACGTACTGGAAGTTTTTCTTACGTGCTCTGAATTGGGTTGTTTTCAAGGCAGAAGCAAAAGAAACAAGAAGTCCACATCTGAAAGGGTTTTTTTATTTTTAAGAAGAAAACCTTCCAACTTTAGCACTGTAGCTTTTAGCTGCAGGCTCATTTTCAGAAGTTAACTAGCTTTGAGGACTCAGTTAAAGAGAAAAGAGTCCTACAATAAAATTTGAAGGTAAGCTTTAGAAATAATGCTGTTTGCGTACTGTATTGTCACTTCTGCAGCTAGGCCAGAAAGCTCTTTTTCAATGTTGATTGCTTGCTGCTGCTAAGGTAACAATATTGGCCTAAGACTTGCCCTTCACTGTTCTGACCTTTTGCCAAGAGTTTAGGGGAAAAGAAGCAAAAATTGGTTTTTAATAGACCAACTGAAAAATTAAAAGGTGCATACCCAGACAAAAAAAACTAATGTTGAAACTCACTGAAAATAAGGATAATGAAACCATTTCTTGCAATTTCAGGTAACTCTGAAGATATGATGAAATTCACACATGAAATTGCATTAATTAATTATTAAGGTAAGGTAGACTGCTCAAAATTAGTATGCAATTAATCACATTATTTTGACACATACAAGAACACCTTGTTCTGGATTCCTCACATTTCAGCTAACTCATGGACAGCAATACACCACAGGCTTCCTAAGAAAACCAGATATACTGCCTTCTTTCAACCAATGGAGTTTGTAAAGCAAATTGTGGCCTAGCCTAATTTGAAAAAACATAGCTAATAATCGTACTATTGTTGGTGTTTATGGTTTATTACTTGAAGATGCACGGAACTTGTTTTCAAAATGCCATGATATATAAACCAAATTACCCAGTGCCTCAGAGAATGAGAACATCTTCTGCTAATACATTCTGAACCTGGAATTGATTTGCATTCATTTCATTTCTCTTCAAAGTCTTGAAAGCATTACTCAAGCATATGGCACTCTTTTTGCCAATCTTCACTTTTTTGGACACAGGTTTTGTTTTCTGTCTCTGCCTCACTTCTCCACACAGGTAGGTGTGAAGTGGATATACTTACCCATTTGCTATTGGGGAATGTCTTGGGAGACATGCTAATTCCTGCTAAGTACTTACACAGTGCCCAAAGCCCAGCAGTGGTTATGGACTTCATCTAATATTAGCACTATCAGCCTACAGCTTACTCACCTGCTTGACGCCCAATCCATTCTCGTACATGTAGCCCAGATTAAACATTGCTTGGGCACTGTGCTGTTGCTCTGCTGCGAGTCGATAGTGAATAAATGCAGTTTCATAGTCAACATCAGTACCAAACCCATAAAAATGGTAATCTCCAAGTTTAATCCTTGCAACAGTACAGCCTATAAATCAAGAAACAACAATAAAAAAGATTAAATATCTAAGCAAAGAAAGCCTTTTAGCTTCACATGAAAATGCACTTAGGGCTTTAGTATTACTTTCCAGTTTGCACAATTCCCTCTTTTTTGCACAAGCTGTTTCCCTCTTTCACTCTCTCACATAAACCACTCGTTTGGTTTGGGTTTTTTTTTTTTTCCCCCCATATGTATGTGTGGTTTAACCCTACCAACAATTTTATTGCTGTTTAGTGGCATCAGTTGAAAAGCTGTATCATGTTGTTCATAGTCACTTATACGGAGAAGTGACTTTTTGTTTGTTATACAGCCATTAAGGGCTTCAGCTTGTTCTTAAAACAAAGACACTGAAAACTTGAAAACAGAGTATCTCATCATCATCTGGTAACTGAATACATAACCATTTCATCCTCTTTATTTCTAACATCCTAGTGAAAATCAAGTAGGTCTGATAACTTTGAGAGAAACTCTTAGGGTCCATACACTTGCTTTTAAGTAAAAAGCCAGCAGACAGACATTAATGTAGATGCACCCGTACGAAGGTTAGAGACCTCACACAGAGATATTTAATGATTAAATTTAGTTTTGCTTATTTTAGGATAGGATCACAAACACCAGAGTTTAAACTTGGGCTGATCGAACATCAAGACTGCATTCACCACTGAGCTTTGCCTGCTTTGAATGGGAAATTGCACTTCTTGTAAACGATGACAAGAACCAAAATACTAAAGGATCCTTTGTAACTATTTTTCCAAGTGGATTTATTTATAGAAAAGTCAGTGTAAACATTTCTAAAGTTATTTTACACTGCTCTAATTCCTTATGGAATGACAAAAGAAACACACCCTACACTTGGGTTAGTCCTTTTAATCTTCAGGATCTCAGAACAACTCAGAACTACAAGCACATTGCAATGACATTACAGCTAACAGTGAACAGCAACTGCCCTATATGGAATAGAGCTCGCATTGAACAGAAGGTGATAACCTTCCCCTTCTTCCCTGTTTCATAAAAATCATGAAATCAAACATAAGTGGCTTTACTAAAAATACACTAATTGGAATTGTGAGGTATGGACATACCTTGAGAAGCTGCTCTATTCCAGTAAAGCAAAGCTCTAGCATAGGTTTCGTTTTCTCCTACTATGCTAGCTTCTTCTGGAGACGAAAGTAATTCAGTTAAATAGGAGCATAGTATATGCACACAAACACACAAAAACCCCGTGCTTATATTCAGTCTGCTGAAATGAACCTGGAAGTAATCCGTGCTACAGCACAAACAAGATTTAACCCGTTGGAAACTCATTAAAACCCCTTTCATTTATATGGTCTTTCCATGTATTTGCGCACATAAGAGCCAGGAACAAACTGTATTATTTCACCCTGAAATCCTGCTAATGAAGTG
>NW_010227581.1:10684-28838 GCF_000690775.1 Eurypyga helias | reverse complement strand
ATTCCTGCTCTAGGAGAATCTGAAGTATACTTGAGGAATGCCAGAAGACGCATGTCTTCAGAGCACACAATTCGGGCTCTGACGAAGGTGCACTCAAATACAAAGCTAAACTATAAGCTATTTTAGCGTGACCATCTTAAAAACAAGGCTAGTCAAGTAAACCAAATGCTTAAACTCCTTAACCAGCCAGAGACTGCATATTTTACCCAGCAGTGCTACATCTACTTCAGAAGTTATTTTACTTGTCCATGTCACAGAGGGTTGCTGAAGTATCAGAGTTCAGAGGATTTATAACAACTTTTCACTTCTAGTGTAAGGATGGTTTCAGATATACTATCTCACAGTTGACATACAGATTTTCTGTATAAAGTGTATAAAATAACTTTAAATTAATGTCTAGCTGAGATGCAGATATATCTAAGTAATGACAATCAGAATTTTAACCCTGGGAAAGATGCCATCTCTTTGAAGAATGCACTCCCAGCCAAGACTGTCATTGCTGTAGCTTATCTGAAGGCGAGTCACTAAGGCACCTTTGAAAAACATTAACTGGAAATTAATTAGATTAGCCTATCAGCCACCAAAAACTGATTTTTATATTAAGATATAATAGCCCTAAAGCTGGTAATGAAACACCCAGATTTCTGGGTTGGAGATCCAGGAAGTTTGAAATACTGCGTTTTGTAGTTTCTAGGAAGATTTGTCACTTGTACTTCCATTGTTTCTCTATGACCTCAAACTAGGAAATCCAAGCTCAGAGAATCATAGAATAGTTTGGGTTGGAAGGCACCTTTGAAGGTCACCTAGTGTAACTCCCTCTGCATCAAGCAGGGACAAAGTTCTAGCCACTTAGTTGCAATAAGAGACCTAGGTCAAGTTTTTTCAGATCTAACTAAGCCAACTGCACAACTCTTCATCCCTACTTCAGGAGTAGTATGAGTAGAGTTACCAAAAAATCAAGGGGGGGAAAAAAATGTGTTGACGAAAGTCATTACAAGATGAAGAACCACAGGAACTGAAGCTTATATGCATAGTAAAGGCCAAAGTTAAAACTAATGCAACTCTGACTTTATTGATTTAAAAATAAAATGTTAAGGCTGTGATTAGGAAGTCCAGGAAAGAGTTCTCAGCACTGTGCAAGTTTCTAAAGCATTCTCTTGCTATCCCATAAGTCAGAATTTAAGTGTACTCTAACTTTTATGCCAGAAAGCTTATCCTTCAGTGAAAACTGACTGCTTTTCATTCTGAAGAGCAGGAAAGGGGACAAGAGTCTCACTGAAGTTCTAACTGAACAAGAGCTATGTAATCCTATCTTCTAGCACTCTAGTGTTCTACTAAATGGGCTACTGCAGGCCAACTCCATAAAAAACTTCCAGTACAAATTCAGGTCCTTACTCTGATCAAGTATGAAAGCAGCATTGCTTTGTGCAACTTCATAGCCCTGCTCTGCCAACAGAAGATACTGCACCACAGCAGAATTTGAATCGCCATCTTTATAGCTGTTGTAGGCAGTCATCAGTCTTTCAGACCAACGCCCCCGTTCACATACATTCTTAAACAACTGCAGAGGGAAAAAAAAGGAGAAGACTGGTTGTCAGGAATTTCAGAAATTTAGGTTTTGCAGGAAGTAAGCTTTTAACATTCAAATGCCAGTGCAAAATATTTACGTTTCACAGGAAAAACTTGATAAACTCACTGCTTAAGGCAGGCTTACTTTAAGATACAGGTTACTATGTAAATACATGCCAAGACTCAGACACTTCCTCAGAATTATTCCTAAGATCAGCTTACCTGTAAACCCATGCCTAAATGAAGAATTCAGTACTTATAAGATACTTGTGTTTGCTTTGTATTACGTTCTTCTGATTTTCTTCAAAGTTAATACAGCAATTTCAAACTTGCCACATCAACATAAAAAAATCTGGATTTTTCTCATGAGATACCAAGCAGTTTGATAACACATCACTTTTCCTTTTGATAGCCTTGGCTCTGCAATCACTAGTGGATGTCAGTTAAGACAAGTTTCCTATATAAGCTGACATGGTTCTATCCAACCTTTTGCAAGTCAGTATTATTTGACCTTCACAAATGGATGACCTTACCTCAACAGCAGTATTACAGTATCGCATCACTCCAGTGCCAGTGGCATGCATCTGAGCCAGATTATAAAAAGCCAAAATGTGGCCACCCTGGGAGGCCAAGTTAAAATATTTCAAAGCTTTTTTATAGTCCCTCTTGACTCCAATGCCATCTAAAAGAAAGAATACGTCATTGCTAGTCATTATCTTGTGAAAAGCAGGGTTGTATGAAATACAGTGTGTACTTACTCTTAAAAAAATATTAAAGACAGACGTCGTGAAAGTGTCAGGAAAAAAGAAATTAATCCGATGCAGTAAGAGCACGTTACATGCAGTATATCTGTACTACTAACGCCACCTAGTGAACAGTTAGTGAAAGGGCAGATGCTAAGACCCGGCAAATCATAATTTTCATGGCACTTACTGTAATACATAGAACCTAGTTGAAGTTGTCCATCAACCCATCCCTGTTCTGCAGCCTTCTGGAAATACTTCAGTGCTAGCTCATAGTTCTGCAGGAAGAGTTGGTCCAATCATTAGAGCCTTGAAATACACCACAATTTAAGAAAGAAAATATGCGTGCACACCTATGTAAACACATGGACAGATCTGTATTACAGAAAAATTACAGGGAGATGTTCTACTGGGAAAATATTCACCTGTCAAAATTGGGAAACAAAAAGTAAAATAGCCTACAGTGATATTAGCATGTCTTAAGCCTGTAGCTATCTCAAAGCTGGTATCCACATACACCATTGCTACGAACACTTAGGCTTAATAGAATGGAAGCCTCATTCTGTTTCTGGAACAATTATTTAACTTATTTCCTCTACTCGGGGCTAATTCAACTTTTGAATATCTGTTTGCATGGCTAAATATAAAATATTTGACAAAAAACCTTCTTGTGGGAAAAGCAACAAGGCAAATGCACTAATTAGAAGTTTCAAAGTATTCTTCTAGTCTCACAAAAGACATAAAATGGAGATAGAATTTGTTTTATTTCACAAGAAAATTAGAGCCAAGTTCAAAGCTCCTGCTAAAAATTTACACTGCTATGCATTTCTCATAGCTTCAGCAACACTTTCAAAATTATTAGAGGGAACTCAGCACATTTCATAGCTGCCAACTCTAGAGTGATTTTTTCTATATTACAGATTTCTTCATGGAGGGTTCAGTGTAACAGAAATCTTCACAATTAAATCTTCTACACTACTTCCCTCCAGAGAAAAATAATCTGTTGATAACAAGAAGTTACACAATCACCTATGATAAGAAAGATGACTGTCAAAAGCTTACCACTGGAACACCTCTTCCGTAGAGGTAAGCCATTCCTAGTCCACTCTGTCCAACTGGATTGCCCTGCAAACACAGGAAAACACTTCTGCAAAGACAGGCAAAACCTACAGCTACATCTCTCAAATTCGGTATGTCCTTAACATCATGAGAACAAACAGTGCTTAAGATAGATTTGCTTTGTAACTTATCAACAAATTTGCTCCTACTAAGTAATACTTATTTAGGGAGGAAATAGAGTATTTGGTAACTTCTATTCAGTAACTACACAGGTGAGTAACAGGAAAAAGGAAAGTTTTCAACAGTAGTTATGAAAGTCTACTGTGCAGTTTCAAAATGTCCTATGTAGAATCCACACCCATAGAAATGTGGGGCATGAATAGCTTATTTATCTTTAAGTTTTTCCAAGCTTGAGATGTTCTGGGAGCTTCTGTAGCATCAGGAACTCAGAAAATCTGTCTTAATGTAAGGGCAGATCGGTGGCTGTCCTGTGGGCTGCATTACTGACGACTGTCCCTGCACAAGTATATACCATGGTATTCCTTCAGTGCCAGGACAGGCAACAGGGCACATCAGAAACTTTCAGTGAGTGTAGGAAATTATCAACTGGAGAGATCCTTACCCTAGGACAGAGGTGTAGAAGAGCAATCTAATTGTGGAATGCAAGAACCATGAAGACTGTTACCTTACAACGGTCCCTTCAAAACTTCATCTGCAGTGTTCCAGTGCTAAACAAACTTTCCTGGAGGACTAGTCATGCTTTAACTGTATAAATGCTACCATATGGGATAGGTCAAAGGCAGATGCGAGGGATTAACAGCCAAAAACCAAACACACTGCTGCTATGAGAGGTACAAAACCAAAACCATTATCTATTTACTGACCACAAAACAGAACCAATATAATATAACACCAGTACACTGTAAATTTCTGTGAAAAGATGACTTTGGATTAATGAAAATGAATATATATAAAAGTGTTAGTGAACAGTATTTCATACTGATGCCGGCATTCCGAAGAGTCAGACCCCTTGTGCTGAACACAGCTTCAACAAGCATCATGACCAGAATGGGAGGTAGTTCCCGACATCTTAGACAAGCAGGGTTTAATTACAGGTGAATCTGGGATAGAAGTTGGGAGCAGGAATATGCCCATGGAAGTGTAATTTGCAGCATTTATGAGCTAATCAACTTTTTAGTGCCTATGCTGTATTTCTAGCATATACGGTATCATACCATATCAGCAGCTTTCTGGAAATACTGAAGCGCTGTTTCATTGCTCTGAGGTACCACGTCACTTCCTTCTGAGTACATCTGAAGGAGAAAGACATTATTGAAGAACAGCTGAAGAAGCCAGCTTAGCATGGAGATCATGAAGCAAACATCTTCACTTTCAGTATGAGAGGGAGCCTATTGTACCATTAGGCTATTCTAACTATTGCATTACTGAATAATCATTAAAGAACGTGCCCATAAGCAGAAAACCTGTCTCTAAGCTGCAAAATTCAGTTTCAGAGAGTTTAACTTTCTATCGGAAAATGAGCTGCCCATAAAATTAAAATGTTTGCATTAAAACACCTTTTATTTTTGAGTTGTACCAGTGTGAAGAACACAATCAGGCAAAAATCTGGTGAGACCCGTGGAAGTCAAACTATATTGGCAGTTAAAATACTTCTTGAAAACAAAGCAAAAAAAGAACAGATTACTGAACCCTGTTCATTTCAGCATTTAGTAGATACAAAACACTCAAGCAGTAGAGAAAGCAGGAACCTGCAATTTCTCCTTTCAGATGCCTTAACAAGCACATTATGCTTTTTTTCCTTGCTCTTTCTAAGGCCAAGAATTTTGCATCCTCTACTGCAGTGACATCCTGAAAAAGACCAGGTACAGCTGCTGCTTACTGCAGCCTAACGAAGAATATGGTGCAGTAAGGATTTGGCTCCTCACAGGGTGAAGGTAGCCTGATCTCAGCTCAGATCTCAGGCAAGTGACCTACATACCAAAGTAGTAACACATTAACATCACCACCAGCAGCTTCTCAATCATGTTTTAGATTAAAAAAAGGACTTAAACCCAAGAAAACCAATACAACGGCTCACCTCGCAGACAGACTCAGGCCTTAGTTCAGAGTAGATGCAGATCTATTTGCAACTCTGACTCAGAAACCTCAGCTCTCTACACCAAAGAATACAGATGCCTTTTCCTTCCTGAACTTAGTATTTCCCACTAGACAAAATTTTAAGAAGCCCAGCTTTTCCCCACAGTGTATGGAAGAGCACAGTGGCTTTCTCTGAGTTTTGAACTCCAGCACTGAAAATGGACATACGTGTATTTAACTATTTAATTTTTTTTATAAATCTAGTTCAAGCACTAATTAGAAAAAAACATTCCTAAAGTTAAGGAGCAAGCAGAAAATTTAGACTAGACTACAACACACTAACTGCAACTGCAGGACAACTCAAAACAGTAGCAAATAGAAGTACTTAGATCCCACCATTCAGGATTTAGACTGCCTGATATCAGAAAGCAGGAAGTATTTGCCATTTCTCATAGAAAAGCACTTTGCTTACTTTTGAAGGTGTTCATAGTCTCTTACCTTTCCTAGAAACGCCATGGCATGTGAATTGCCAGCATTAGCTGCTTGATTGAAGTACTCAAACGCTCGCTGTAGGGAAGGAAACAAGTATTTACCTACCACGACTATGACTTTAGTACCTTTTCTTGCAGATGGAGTAGAGGCAAGCAGGTTGTTTGCCAAGTTACCAGGTTCTTGTGGGGATAAGAATTATCAATCCCATTTAATTTAATATTTAACAGGGTTCCCCACTTATATTCTGAATATTCACAGAATCATAGAATGGTTTGGGTTGGAAGGGACCTTTAAAGGTCACCTAATTCCAACCCCACTACAATGAACAGGGACATCTTCAAGCAGATCAGGCTGCTCAGAGCCCTGTCCAACCTGACCTTGAGAGTTTCCAGGAATGGGGCATCTGTCATCTCTCTGGGTGACCTGTTCCAGTATTTCAACACCCTTGTTGTAAAAAATGTCTTTCTTCTATGTAGTCTGAATCTACCCTACTTTAGTTTAAAATCATTACCCCTTGTCCTACCACAACAGGCGCTACCAAAAAGTTTGTCTCATCTTTCTTATATAAGCCCCTTCAGGTACTGGAAGGCTGCAATAAGGTCTCCCTGGAGCCTTCTCTTCTCCAGGCTGAACAAGCCCAACTCTCTCAGTCTTTCTCTACAGGAGAGGTGCTCCAGCCCTCTAATGGGTTTTTGTGGCCCTTGTCACCCACCACAACAGGTCCATGTCTTTCCTGTACTGAGGGCCCCCAGAGCTGGATACAAGACTTCAGGGGGGTTCTCACGAGAGCAGAGGGGCAGAATCACCTCCCACAACCTGCTGGCCATGCTTCTTTAGATGCAGCCCAGGATACGGTTGGCTTTCTGGTCTGTGAGCATTCAATGTCAGCTCATGTTGAGCTTCTCATCAACTAACACCTCTGAGTCCTTCTTGGCAGGGCTGCTCTCAATCACTTCAGCCACCAGCCTGTATTGGTACCAGGGGTTACCCTGACTCATGTGCAGGACCTTACACTTGGTCTTGTTGGACCTCATGAGGTTCACTCAGGCCCACTTCTGAAACTTGTCCAGGTCTCTCTAGATGGCATCCCATCCCTCAGGCATATCAACTGCACCTCTCGGCTTGATGTCATCTGCAGTCTTGCTGAAGGTGCATCTATCCCACTGTCTATGTCATTGATGAAGCTATTAAACAGTACTGGTCCCAGCACAGACCTCTGAGGGACACCACTTGTCACCAATTACCTGAACATCGACCCCTTCACCACTACTCACTGAATGTGACCATGCAAACAACTCCTCATCCACCAAACAGTCCACCCATCAAATCCATCTCTCTCCAATTTGGAGAGAAGGATCTTGTTAGAGCCTGTGTCAAATGCCATGCAGAAGTCCAGATAGATGACATCCACAGCTCTTCCCTTGTTCACTGATGTAGTCACTCCCTCACAGAAGGCCACTAGGTTGGTCAAGCAAAACTTGCCCTTGGTGAAGCCATGCTGGCTGTCTCCAGTCACCTCCTTGTCCTCCACATACCTTAGCATAGTTTCTAGGAGGATCTGTTCCATGATCTTCCCAGGCACAGAGGTAAGGCTGACAGATCAGTAGATTCCACGGTCCTCCTTTCTACCCTTTTCAAAAATGGGTGCCATGTTTCCCTTTTTCCAGTCACCAGGGACTTCACCTGACTGCCATGACTTCTCAAATATCTTGGAGGCTTGGCAACTACATCAGCCAATTCCCTCAGGACTCTAGAATACATCTTCTCAGGAACCACACTTATGTAGGTTCAGGTTTCTCAGGTGGTCACAAACCTGATCTTCTCTTATAGTGGGAGGAAGAGAGACTGCCAGTGAAGACTGAGGCAAAGAAGTCGAGTACCTCAGCCTTTTCCTTGTCCGCCATTACTAGTTTGCTGGTCTTGCTCATTGGTGGGGTTTGTATGGGGTAAGAAGCCCTTTGTATAATTCTCTGCATCCCTGGCCAAGTTCAGCTCCAGCTGCACATTGGCCTTCCTGATCCCATCCCTACACAACCGGGCAGCATCCCTATACTCTTCCTAAAATACCTGTCTGTGCTTCCACTGCCCTTTAGTTTGACCAGCAGGTCTCAACTCATCCATGCTGGTCCCTTGCCTTATCAGGACCTTGCTGGTCCTGATTTCTTACAGCTTACCCTTCTGAACAGCTTGCAGCCATCGGCAGGCGCCACCCCCCCCACCGCCGCACCCCAGTCACAGGATTCATCCCACCAATTTTCAGCAATGGCAAATAGGCTGTAGCTGTCTAGCAGCACGGTGGCTTCCAACTCCTCTGATCTGTTGCCCATGCTGCATGCACTGGTGTAGAGGCACTTCAGCTGGGCTGTCAATGAGCTCCGCTAGCTTCTGAGCAAAGAACCTCTTCCCCTTTGAGAAAGGTGAATCCCATCTGAGGCCAGCAAGCCTGGTGCTGTGTAGGCCACCCCATTATCAAAAAACCTAAGACTGTGGCAGTGACACCAGCCACAGAGTCATGTATTAACAGTCTGGTCCCATCTGTTTCTTCCAATGTCACTGCTCAGAATTGGAAGGAGGGAGGAAAAAAACAACCTGTGCTCCAGAATCCCTTACCAACTGTCCCAAGGCCCTGAAGTATCTTTTGACTGCCTTTTGACCTTCACATTGCAGGTTCATCATCACCCACGTGAAAGCAGTAATAGGTGGTCTGAGGGCCATACCAGGCTAGGAAGTTTCCTAGTGACATCCTTAACCTGGGCCCTAGAATTCCCTAAGAGGAGGGTCTGTCTGGCATATTGGAACCTCTGTTCCCCCCTGTTCAGAAGGGAGTTGACTACAACTATAACCCGTCTTTTCTTCCTTGTGGAGATGATAGTGATACACAGGATTGGCCTTTCTGACCTTGGCAACACTTCTGGTGTAGACAGACAGCCATCCACATCATCCATTGACTAGCCTTCCACATCCAGAGCGTCATGGCTGTTGTACAGAGTCACCTTGCAAGGCGAGGTGGGCAAGAAGGGGGTTTGCCTGCTGCCCTGAGCATGGACTTGCCTGCTTTCACTCTTTTCCTTGAAGCTACTGCCCTCAGCCAGGCAGGGAAAGGATACATGATCCCCTTAATCTTTTGTTTTGGTTTGGTTGTTGTTGGTTTTGTGGTTTTGTTGTTTTTTTTTTTTCTCCCCTGGTGGCTGTTTCTGTCTCGGGGAAGACAGAATATAGCTCCACTGGTCTGTCTTTCTCTCCCTGATCCTCCTTAACGTTTCTACTTTGTCTTGTAGCACTGCCACCAGGCTGAGCAGATCGTCCACTTGGTCACACATCACAGAGCTGTGCACTGCTGCCACTTGCTACCAGTGTAAGGCTCTGGCACATCCTGCAGCCTGAGACCTGAGAAGCTGTGTTTTTTCGTGTGAGCTCTCTCTGGATTGCCACATCCATTCTGGCAAGTGCAGAGGACGTGGCTTTCAGCCAGGTGGTATCATAGCTAAGCTCCTGCAGAGAAGGTGATGACCAGAAAACTGAACTCATCTCTTGAGCTGGTAGGGTGACTACGCCCCTCCGTGCAAACGGCCACAAAAACAGCTGCCCCACGCCCTGGCTGCCAAGCCACACTCTTTGCCCACTCTGGCAGCTCACGCTCCCTAGGCCAGTTTTTTTTATAGGCATGGGTGTGGCTGCCCTTTCTCTAGCAGTGCCCAGGTCCCGTCAGCATCTCCCACGAGAGCTGCTGGCTCCTGGTGAGTCCCTCCACTGCCCTGGCTTTTCCCTGCCTCAGGAAACTCTCCTGTGCACTGAGATCTGCTGATCAGGCCAGCTTTGGAGCAGCTTCCCTCACTGACTGAATAGTGAGCAGCAATGCCTCTCAACAGTGTATTCCAACAAGCAGAGGAAAAAACCCAAACACCTAAAACTGCTACTAAGCACAAGCTACACAGGTAAATCTTACGTCCTTATCGTAACTCCAAACCCTGTTTTGAAGAGATCTGCCAGTTCCTATTCCAGTTTTACACAGAGCTTGAGAGTACTCATTCTGACCACTTAATATAATCTCTGAACACTTACAGAGCAGCCATTTTAAGGTATTTTAAATGTGATGACCATTAAATAATTTCTGGTTCATAGCTGAGTCTGAAATAATCCTCAGAACTGCACATCCTCAGCTCTCCATTTTTTTCAATACATTAAGAAGAGAGTAGCTATTGTTAACTTCTATACACAGTGGCTAGGTTGGCTTACATCAGAAGTTCTATTTTCTATGCACACTGAATATCCTCAGTATTGAAAGTTGCACTGTTTTGTCTACGGAAGCAAAATATTCCTGCAAGCCACATAAACCAGACTATCATCATTAAGGCACGCACAGTGCGTCATGAAGATTCTCCTGCGTGTATAAAAGCTCAGCCAGTTTCAAGTACTACTTGGTTTCGACTTCCTCATTTCTAAGATGATTTGTCTTAAACTGTGTAAG
Source organism: Eurypyga helias (assembly GCF_000690775.1). Lineage (NCBI taxonomy): Eukaryota > Metazoa > Chordata > Aves > Eurypygiformes > Eurypygidae > Eurypyga > Eurypyga helias. The sequence goes on along the minus strand of NW_010227581.1, from coordinate 18,410 downwards.
AAAATCAGCTCCATGTACTAGACACATAAAGATTAAGTTCTGTAACAAGACTACTGATGTTATTTAATACCTTTTGGGGGTACTTATACACTTTTGCTTCACTGTGGTCTCAGCTGTACTTTCTACCTTGCCACCAAGTGTAATATGCAGAGATACACAGAAAGGGTACCTGATGATTTTGTTCTACTCCTCTTCCTCCATGCAAGTGCAACTGTCCAAGGCCAACCTAAAAATAAATTTTATATTGCAAGTAAGACACTTTACCCAAAGGACTTACTTTTTCTTTAATAGAGACAACAGTGAGCTAATTACATGCACATAGACAGAACAGGTCAGAATTAAAGATGCCACAATGTCTGAAGGCAGATTTGCTTCAATAACTACAGTATAGTCCTACTTTTTCATATTATCCTAAGTGGAAATTTATCCTAGATAAAAGTGACATGACTTCTCCCCCTGTACTCGGCACTGGTGAGGCCGCACCTCGAGTACTGTGTTCAGTTTTGGGCCCCTCACTACAAGAAAGACATTGAGGTCCTGGAGCGTGTCCAGAGAAGGGCCACAAAACTGGTGAAGGGTCTGGAGAATATGTCTTACGAGGAGCGACTGAGGGAACTGGGCTTGTTTAGCCTTGAGAAGAGGAGGCTGAGAGGAGACCTGATCACTGCCTACAACTACCTGCAAGGAGGTTGTGCTGAAGTGGGTGTTGGTCTCTTCTCCCTAATGACAGATGATCGGACGAGGGGGGATGGTCTCAAGCTGCGCCAGGGGAGGTTTAGATTGGACGTAAGGAAGAAGTTCTTCACCGCAAGGGTTATCACACACTGGAACAGGCTGCCCAGGGAGGTGGTGGAGTCACCATCCCTGGATGTGTTTAAGAGACGGGTGGATGAGGTGTTGAAAGATATGGTTTAGTGGTGGACAGATACGGTTGGACTGGATGATCTCTAAGGTCTTTTCCAACCTAGTGATTCTATGATTCTATGACTGTCCTAGATACAAAATAGTAACTGTTCATTTGAATTCTGCTACCTAATTCTTAAGTCATATATGACCAAGTTGAATCGTGACAATTTGCCTATATTAACATTTTCCCTCCTGCATTGTGTGTAAAGAGCTGAAGCCTGCGGCATGCAGATGTCATGTACAGCAGCAGCAGTGAGAAATTGAGGTCTCCTGTCAGGGACAGTTCTTTTGATCAAGGCTTCCTCCACAACATCTAAAGCTATCCTTAAACTAGTCTTGCTGGTTTCTAGTGCAAGCCAAGATCCTCTTTCCTAAGATACTAAGATTGTAATGTTTTGGACTTTTTTTCCCCACAAATATTTGCATTTTTTGTCCAAGTTCTACCTTAAACACAGTAAAATACAAGTCTCTTCAAAAGCTAATCAGGAAATAGCAACCAGATTCATTCAGGAGAAAGAGAAAACTAAAGCCCCAGCATCTTTCCATATTTCATCAAGCTGTTCCTGTATGTCTTGAAAACCTCTACATGCCAAAAGGTGAACTTAATCTTACCTGTGCTTGTACATCTCCTTTCTCTGCTAAAAACTGATAATACTGAATCAAGTCTTTTTCTAGCATCCCACTTGCCATTCCTGGGTTTTCTACTTCATCTGCTAAGCGAATTCGCTGAACCACTGTGCCACCAGTCAAAGAAATGTCGCTAGCAACTGAAAAACAGATAAAATAGATATTCACAGTTTTGTTCAATACAAAAAATTACACTGTAACTTAGTAAAACCAGGTCTCTACAGAGCTTCAAACTGTCACTCAGAGAATTAATTACTTAGACCCTCTCTAAGTATTAAAGAAATTTCAATAGAGAGATAAAAATAGCCTGTAATGATTCAGAACCAAATAACTTAATAGCAGAAATTCTCTATACTATTAGCATTGATAGTAGTATTCCTATCTTCTAGGTGTATGATACAGGAATACACAGTCAAAAACATTAGCCTAATAAAAAATTTTTACCGTGATTAGCTACAAGTCTGTAATGAGTGAGAGCAGATTCACAACTTCGTAGGACTCCTATCCCAGCCCAGTACCGGTAACCCTAGAAAGGAAAATACAGAAATACGGGACTATCGGTTATTTGACAACATACTGCTAGTCAGGTTACAAACTTTTCACATTATTTGAGCAAGATTTGACAAGAAAATAAGCAAAACAAAGGCCACAAGTCCATTGTGTCTGCGTTAAAAGCAACTGCCTGACACTGTTAAAGGTTAAGCATACCCAATATACTTCAGATATTACTCAGGAAAAAGCAAATGAGCAGAATGATACTTATGGGAGAAAACCTAAAGCTTTTTACTTACACATGTTGCACTCTGTTTGTCTTAAATCTCACAATACTCATTAAACCAGTATCTTCTGTAAAGATCTCTGGCTTTCACAGTTCTCATTAGCCTATAAAAATTAAAGTCTGACACTTCTGCTCTATGCCAAGAGATGCAAACAAGGTCCATTTAAATTCATAGTGGTACACAGCTTAAATGAGCATGCTTTTCCTTAGGTTAACAAGGAATATCAGGGAAGATACTACTGTCCACCCAATGCATGCATGATGATCTAATATGTGGACAGTGTATTCACATGAACGCAAAGCTTAAATTTTTAATGTAAGAGTACAAAAAAGTTTTTGCATTTGTAAAGTTATTAACTATCTTACTTACCAATATCATATGGCCAATCAGATTTCCTCCTAAAGCTCCAAAAGTGTTATACACCAGGGCCTTAAAACAAAAGCATTTGTTATTTAACATCTGTCTCCAAGACGATATAGAAGAGCACACACTGAAGGTTTCTAAGTTACCTTAGCTTGACTAGAGTTGACTCCTAGGCCAGACGCATATAAAAATCCAAGAGCCTAGAAACAAAATAAAGTTTGTCAGCACATCCCTTGAACAATCCAGGGTCAGTGTTCCTGGAACACTTCAGTATAAACAAGTTAAATAAGAATTCAAAGCTGCAAAGAATACCAAGCTCTACCTTCACTTTGCTACCTCCTATGTCTAGGCCATGCCCTGCCCCTTTTAAAACAAGAAGTTTCTCAACCATTTGGCTGCCCAGGACAGTAACAAATACATCTCGCTAGAATTCAGTCTAATGGATTGAACAAGGAAGAAACTACTTCCCTGAATGTCAAATGTAGATCCAAAGGGCCTGAACAGTGAAAGTGTCCCAGTTTAAAGACCCTCAAGTGAAGATCAGCAATGTCGGTCAGGTTATTCATGTATCCTATTTGTCTCATACACCTGTGCAAACATACGTGAACCTTCTCTAGAAGGGTGTTACTGTTTGGTTTACTAGCACCCTACAGATTTACTATTTTGCATCTGTTCTGCCATGGGTTAGTTGCATTTATGACTACAAATATAAACAGTTTATATACACACAGAGCTGTTTGGCTGAGGTTTTTTTTCAAAAGTTATTTTTATTCTTAAAATTTACATAGTTACTGCTCTAACACCTGTTACAGCTGTGTGGCTCAGAGTACAGTACCACAGAAGATAACACTATATATAAACTGAAGGTGTCTATTTCAGTGCTCTAAGACTATTCTATGCAATTCTGAAAGCACACCTCATGCAGGCAGTATTGAATTCTAGACCAAGAAAACTCAAGGTCTTTACTGAGATATAAAGTCTCTAGAGAGTACACGTTCCTGTTTCCTATGTTAAATCAGCACTCCAACGTTAAACAGGGAACAGCAGGAGGCTTGGTAGCCAAAGAGCTAAAGGCAACTGGACAATTCCTAAAGAGGCTGACACTTCCAAAACATAACAGAGAACTAAACAGTAAGTATATGGAGATACTGAGACATTGAAATAGCTAACACCCACATTTTATGGCATTACATGTAAACAATTACATATGAACAATTCTATAATGTTCAAAGGCTCATGAATAAAGCAAGTCCCATTCCACTAAACAGCTCACAAGGCTCCTAGGAGTTTATAAACTCCTAGATTATAAACTTTTGTCTGTGTATATCTAGCCATCTCAAGGATAAAACTGCAGATGGAAAGCCACAACATCCCACAAGAAAAAACATCCCACACAAACCACAAGAAAAAAAATAACAGTTTCAGAAAAGATTTTTTGGGTGGAGTCACCTGTGTCTACCCATTTTTTGCCTTATACATCCAGTCTAGTCAGTCATACAACAGGTAAGAAATTAAAAGACCACCACCGTACTATATTACATGTATTATGTATAAAACAGCTGATGTATGTATATATACACACACACACAAATATGTATTTTTATATAAAAAAATCTGGTAGTATAATGCAGGTCTTTTTAAACTTCGTCTGTTGTCTTTGAACCAGGCAACAGATACCACTTACTGCACTCACTCTATTCTGGAGGCACAAACAACCTATAAAACTACCTTAGAACAAGTACAATCTATAAACGAATTTATAAACCTATGGAAACCTCAGGAGAATCTGAGGACATACATACCGTTTGTCCTGTAGGAGAACCTTCTTCTGCCAGTTTTTCAAATAGTTCTTTTGATGACTGGATGTTCTGTTTCAGGTAATCTCCAAACAACAAAGCGTAAGACACTTTCTCCATTGCCTTGGTATGATTCATGTCAGCTGCTTTCAGAAGATATCGATATGCTCTTAAAAGAAAACAATTTCTTAGTCACCTTGAGGCAAAGCAGCAGATTCTATACATAAACCTGAAGATTCTGGGGAGGTGTTTTGTTCCTCTATTTCAGCCTCTATTTTCTACAAACGCATCTAACTATATTTATTTATTCCAGCTCCGAATAGTCAATCTATGCAACAACTCATATGATTTAGCTAGTGGACACACTGGATTTCAGTGTTCATTCTACTCCATATGTAAAGCAGTACGCATTTCTTCACCTCTAAGTTATACAAAAAGTTTAAGGTCAAATGATCATGTTTTTGTAGCAATCATTTTAAGCTCTGTACTAGGTATCTAGTAGGACCACTACTCTGACAGCTTCATGATAGAAAACACAAGCCTGAAAGAGACTATGGAGTATCTTTGATGTCTCCAATGAAAAGACTAAGTGTTGGGGCATGCATACACGTGAATTTTGTAATGAAACAGTCATGGTAACAATGAGAAATTTCTCTGGAAACCCTCCTTTCTATTTCAGCCTCAGAACTTAGAGTAGTCCTCCAAAGTAATTTCACAGCAGATGGTTTCACAGTAATTTAAAAAACTCCAACCTTAAACATTATAACACAACACTGTCAAGCATGCTTCAGTTTGATTTCTCATAGACCTCTGATAGCATTCCAAGATTTTTCTTTACCTCCCTTCCTTTCTATTCTCAACTTGTTTTCTTTCTTTAGGACAGGCAGTGGCACACTGGCTCCTCACAGAATTTCATCTTTGAAGAAAGTGTAAGGTGTTCGAGAGAACTAAAATCTAACATTGTTTTATAATTCCTACAGTATTTTACACAAAAAAACCCTAGCCAGAGTCTAAGAGATACTGTCTCCCTTTGTCTTTGCCAAAATGTGGTGGATAACCTCTAGCTATGCTTCAGTCTCCCAGACACTTTAAGTAGAAATACACCCCCTTATCTCCACAAGTAAGTTTAACGTAGTAATAGCGCTCACGTAATAATCAGCAGCCGGATGTCACCACTTACTGATGAAGCTGTCAACACAAGTACTAGGGATTTCTAAATTAACATGGCTATTCTTAGTGACAGTGGTAAGCTGACAACTATTTCATCAGTAATTGGATATATTCAGAGTAGAAACAGACAGAATGAACAGAACACTCTGTTAATTCTATTTTTTTTTTTGTTTCATCTACAAGCAAAACCTTATTCTCTCAAACAGTATCAATTATCAGCGTTTTAACAATTTGTTGAGATTAATACTATCTTTATAGCGACAGAAAACATCAGAAAGCAGGAACAAAACCAGAGCAGAGCAAGAACTGCTGATTCTTCCCACTTAAACTTTGAAGCAGAATGAGAACCAGACTGTAAGAAACATTTCAAAAAGGACAATTATCTTGTTTCACATTCTCAGTTTTTTTCTGGGCAGCTGCCACGTATAAAGTGTAGCTAGTGCAGCACCATCTTGCATTAAGTCAATGTTTTGAAGACAACCACTCCTCAGAAATTAATCTTCTAAAACTTTTAGTAGATTCAGAGGAAAGCAGGCACAAATTTGTTTTCATAAATACCCTGAAGTCACTATTAATTTTCGGTACTATCACTGCATAGTTCGAAGTCCAAAAAAGCGCAAAGTCCTGAGGCAACTCATTTAAATTATTTTTCAGTTAAGCCAGAGTGATCAGTCATGTCATCATTCTCCTGTGGAGGTGGAGGAGGTAGACTTACTCCTTCTTTTGAGCCTTTTTACCGCTTTCATTAAGGATTTTCATTCCAGTCTGATAAACATCCTCAGCTTCTTGCATCTGCCTTCTCTTATTAGACTGCTCTTCAGCTAAAAAAGGAAAAAAGTACATTAAAAGCTCCAATTACACAGCTCAAGACTATACTCTCAAAATTCTTATTGGTTCTAAAGGGAAAATACAGCTAAACATATATTTCTGAAGACCAATAAACAACCCAAGTGATTACAAAAAGCTACCTAAAGGAGGTATTGGATATCTTGGTAGACAGTTTCTTTTCATGTGATGTCTCTCATATATTAGTTTGCTGTTAAAATAATTGTCTTCATTACTCCAAAGCAAGTCGTGCAAGGAAGAAAGGTTCTTCCCCTTCAGGAGTATGTTTCCTAGAGAAGGCTTGCCTTTGTGCAACAAATCGGTGGGTATGATGGGAAACTGTTAAACCCCTATAATCCTACAGCCTCAGAAAGTAAGAGCTTTATAGATGCTTCCACTGAAAGATTTCCTGAACAGCTTTAGAAGTGGCATTTGCATTATAATCTTTACCATTGTGAGAACTTTACCTTTATAATTACTTGTATATCACAGTATAAAGTGGTGATTAATACATGGCAGGGATGACTAGACCCTGAAATAAAGGGCATTAAGAGACCTGAAAACAGATTAAGAAAGCATTCTTTGGACAAGAACAAGACATCAGGTTACTTACTTTCACAGAAGCCCCATTTCTGATCTTTCCTGTAATCATAGGTTGTTGCACACCAAAGCCTGCCATCTTCTCTCCCATCTGCCGTACACTCTGTGTACTCCTTCTCCATAAACAAAAAGGGGATGTGGCAAGGTTCACCGTCTGCAGTACCACCAATAGCTGTTAAAACTGAAAATACATACCCAGGAATTAGACTGCTTTCCTTTATTCCACAAATTAATCTACTACATACAGGACAGCACTCTTATGTTGGTTTTAATTTCTATGAACTACACATTTAATCAAGTTTTCAGCATCATTTCTAATTTGTAAAAGCCTGAAAAAGCAATTACTTTTCTAAGTAGCACTTGAAAAAAATATTATTCTTATTTTTAATTAGGAAATGAAACTGAAGGTAGGTAGTATCTTACATTCCTTAGTTCTACGCAAAGAAAATATTTTTGTTTAGATTGGAGACAGCAAGTCTCAGTTACCCTCTTAATGCCTACCAAAATAAACAATCCTTCCTTTCACTTTCCCTTCTCTGCACTCCCTTCCTCATGCAAAAAACTATGCTCAAAGTGCATTCCAGTGCATATATTCGTTTTAGCCCCAGAGTTAGATGTAATCATGATAGACGCACTCACATCCCACAAATGTGATACTGA
>NW_010227581.1:0-10658 GCF_000690775.1 Eurypyga helias | reverse complement strand
ACTTACAGCTGTAAAAAAAGACTGAAATCATTGTGAGTCCAGGCATTTTCTGTTGTTCTATATACTTAAAAGCTTTATTTCACTTCAATATATTTAAGTTGCATTCAAAATTACTTTGGAGAGCATGAATTATCATTTCTCATGCACGAGAACTTCAAAGGTTACTGATTCTAATATTGCAACATTTTAAAATCAATCATCTATAAAGACTAAGATTTATCTTCATTTTTTTTGAAAATGAAATTATTTCAATTAGCCTTTTATAAAGGTTTTTCTCTTTCATTAAGCTAGATCCAGCAGCTTAATTTGAAGACATTTGCAAAGTCATGCCATTGAGAACGTCAATTATACAGTGTTTTTTCAAGTTAAGTTTGTAATTCTTGTGGTTATAGACAAAGTTAGTTCTTTCTTCTAGGATCTACAATTGTAAGGCCTAGAAACCATACTAATTTAAAAATTTATGTTGAGTTTTTGAAGCATAAGGAAGTCTCTAGGATTAGTTAGCCTGTTCAAATTGCTCTTCATAATTTGATTCCTTGGCAGATGTTCCACCACAACACCCTCCCTCCCCCTCCCCCCCACCCCCCCAAGTTAATTAACCCGTAACACACAGGGAAAAATGTTATTTTCAGAAACTGCATTCAGAAATAATCTGCCTAGGTGTAATTAGCTTGGAATAATTTTAGACATGTTAACCAGGAAGTAATGCACAAACTCATGCTAAGTGTACATATAACTACAACCGATGGGACCTCTCATCACTGTCATGTGAACAGACTCCATGTCCAGGATGCTAACACTACTTGAGAACTTGAAGTTTTACTTGTATTCTTTAGTACCTTGACTCCTGTATTGAAAGCAATTGGACATGAACCATTTACATAGGGCTCTGCATAAGTTAGCTCTACACTAGTTACAAAATTACTCTGCTCCCATCCTCCCCGTTACCTTTCTTGAATTCTGAATTCAACCATAATCCTGTTCCCACCCTCCAGACAGCAACAAAAGAACTTGAAGTTTTACTTGTATTCTTTAGTACCTTGACTCCTGTATTGAAAGCAATTGGACATGAACCATTTACATAGGGCTCTGCATAAGTTAGCTCTACACTAGTTACAAAATTACTCTGCTCCCATCCTCCCCGTTACCTTTCTTGAATTCTGAATTCAACCATAATCCTGTTCCCACCCTCCAGACAGCAACAAATACTAACCCCTAAAGCAACGTGGAATGCAATCACAGGATAAAATGCTCAAGACAGTTATTTTATTACGTACTTAAAGAATGTTAAATACAAACAGACAAATAATTTACTCTGAGGATAAATTACTTCTTGTCAAATTGAGTGTGCAAGTAGTAATTTACCTGTTTTACTACGGCTGAATAAAATATATGGTATTTTATCATTATATTTTGTCCTTATTTACTTAAAGTATCTCATCACATACTTTACGCTGCAGGAACCCCAAATATGTATTACTTAGAAGTACCGGTCACATTACTGTTAAGATTCCTCCAAAGAGGAAAACAAACGCAGCATGAATTGCCAGCTCTGTATAAGCTTGTGGGCAGTTTTCAGCAAAAAATGTTACTATGGAACTTGATCATTACAAAAACATACAGCAAAAGACAAATAGCTAAAAAATACCATTTTGTTTATGCAAAAGACTTCCTCACTAATCAGAAGAAAAAAGTATTCCTGCCCTCTTAGAAGGTTAAAAGCCTTAATAGCACCAATTCTAAATTGCTGAAGATTAATCTTTTTTCTGCTCAATATCCTGAAAAATACAGGTGGAAACTTGAAGAATTCCTGCCCCCCACTCCGCAATCTCATGACCATACAGGGGACCCAAACTGTATCTAGAAAAGCTTTAATCTCCGTTAATGCAGTCCTGTCATCAGTAGCTCATTCAAGAGACATAATATCTGCACCTGAAGTAGATCACTGTCCTGCTCAGTGAAAAAGTTTGCCAGTAAAGCTGTCCTTCAGCAGCTTTTTTCTTGCCAGAGTACACGTACTTTTTCTTCAGAATTGCTTTTTGGATAAAACTAGTAATCCTTCCATCCACCTTGCTTCTTTAATTCATGCCAGTTTCCAAATACTGTAGAAGACTTAAATTTATGGTTTTTGTAAGTCACCTGCAGTACTTTGACAGGTGTAGATAAAAACCTTAGTTGTCAAGGAGCAAGCCAACTGGTGACACCTTTCTGCCGTGCGATTAAACATATCTTAAATTTTACCTTTGAAATAGACTCCTCTGACTAAATACAGTCCTTAGCTCAGTGTTTGTGGAAACAAGCTATTTAGTGGATTTTATAAACATTTTTCCTTTACACCACCACACTTAGACAACAATATTTAATCCTGTTACTGAGTTTTTACAAACCATATACTAATTCTGCATTAATAAGGAAGGCTTACCAACTTCAAGTGTTTTCTAGTATATAATGGAGCTCTTTTCATAACTACTGCTTTCTTTTGACAATCAAACATGATTTGAGAAGATACACAAATACTAATATTACCATGTAACCATATTTTTTCAGTGAAGTTGAAGATTTTCTTTTTAGGAACAAGAGAAAAGGAAAAGTTTTTGCTGCATAGGCTCGGTTACTCATCTGTGCTACCCAGTTATCCACTACTAACTGTAAGTCAAAATCATTATTAGATTTGTATTTTTATTAGTAGTAAGAAAGAAATACTGCAATTTTCCTGGAATTTAGGCAAAGGAACATAAGGTTTTACCTATCTTGAAAAACTTACTGAAGTTTACACGCAATGTAGATGTTGCCCTAAGGCTTTCAATGCCATCCTGGGAAGCTTGTCTTTGCATCACACTTTGTTCCTTCTCTGTCAACTGACTCTCCAGGCAAACAGCCAGCAGGCTGAAACACTGATGCAATTTCTCCTTCTACGGCTGGTATATATACACACAGCACAGTATGCACTCTTGAGGCTACTTGAAGAAATCAGGGCTTTCTCTGTTTGACACAAAGCTTTTCAAGAAGATGGAATTATAGAAAACCCATTCGAATACATCTAAAAATAACCCCTTAGATTTCAATCACAATGTATTTGAAGACTTTTTGATACTATTTTCTAATGGAAAAGGCAGCAATTACCATTCCATGAGGGTTAAAACACTTGGTATTTCATATGTTCAAAGTCACTATTTGTGTTCATCCACAAGCCAAAGTTACCAAAGATGCATCTTTGTCACTTGTTCAGAAGTCTGTAAGTAGTTACCTAGACTCTGTATTTCTGCTTCTTCCAAATCCTTATTTAATAGATTTAACATTTCTAGAGTGTTCAACTCTTCCAGCATATTGTCTTTTTCCTCCTCTTGACTGTGAAAGTCCTCTTCACGCTCTGACTGAGAGTCTGACTTCCCTGATTCAAGGAAGATTTGACCTGCTACCACTCGAGTTCCACTGGAATGGTCCTTTACCTGGTCCTCTGCAGATAAAGCCTGAAGGAAAGCAGCCACATAATCCAGAAGATTAGAAACTGAACAGCAGCAGCTGGCAAAAAACCCATTACTTTTTAAAGCGATGATTAATTATCATAATAAGTTTTAACAGTAGCATCAAAAGTTGAGCTACCATTCTCAGCTCTCATTGACTCTATCCCTTCCAGTTCCTTGAAAAAGGTTTTCAAAGATATAACACAACATTAGTTCTTCAGATACAAAGAAATTAATGAGAGAACAAGTTACAGAACAGTTTAAAACAGGAATCAAATCATAGTTCTGAATTTCATACTTCTGCTCTCACTTCACAAGAAAAACTTATTTCCTCACCTTTGACTCCAGTGATTCATCTTGATGACTTTTTTCATCTAGAAGAGATGTTTTAAGTCAGTGAAAAGCTTTTCCATTACTAATTTTCTCAAAAAAAAAAGTTTGGCTATAATATTGTACCATGGTTCTGAAATATTCTAGCGTACTAAGTTGATAAATGCACTTCAGAAAGACCTTGTTAGTGTGTCAGGAAGAATCAAACGTTTCACAGATGATCCTCTTCTTCCTTAAATTAGGCAACAGTTGGGATTCTTTTTTTCCTGAAAACCTAAATCAATCCTCTAGATTACTACAGTCTGAATTGATCAAGTACAACTGAACTACTTAAAAAGGTATGCAAAAGGGCCTATGGAACTTAAGGTTTTTAGTCACCAAATCAGCTTTAGTATAAGCAGCGTCAGTAGTGACCAGAAAAGTTGCACTAATACCACCCCACCTTTAATTACACATTGTTCTTAAAGAATGGCAATTAATTTTGTCTAACCAGCATATTCAAACCTTTATATTGGAAGTCTCTCTTCATAACTGTGAGAAATTAGTTTCTCTTTAAGATACTGTTCAAGACCTGCAGGCCTTGTTTAACTGTCATCTTTCTTATGTGAATGGGCTATGATATTTGATTAGAAAGATTGGACAGAGAAAAAATAGTAAAGAAGAAAGGCTATTAGGCAGAGACCTAAAGGAACAGAGGTAAATGGAACGATAAGATGCTCAGAAAAACTTATTTATGACAGTTTACCATTGTTTTGCAGAATTGTGTCTCTTATTTTCTTTGTTCCTGTAACTTTAAAGGGCTACTCACTGTGCTCTGAACAACTTGGTTTGCACTGTCACCTCGACTGAAAGGCTCTAAAATTATCACAGCTGAAACGTGACAGTTCCCAGTCATCAGTATCTGATACCACCTCATTTAGGTAAACGAAACCTCCTCATATTGGAAAGAAGATGCTACAGGCCTCCCTCTCTCCAGTATACAACTCAAACTGAAATAAAACCTCAAAATATAAACAGATAACTAAGCAAAGCTGCCACATTTAGAAATACCCTCCCTTCTGAGGCTCTGGGGTGTGTAATGCCCTACAGCAGCGGTGAGGTGTTGACAGACCTGCACTATGACTAGAAAAGGTGTCTAAACTGATAGAAGTTAGTACCCTGTACATAAGATACAAAATTTAGTGTGTTATGGTTAGCTATTAAAGACTACCTGCACAAATACTGAATGCCAGCAAAACCCTCCAAAAGTTTATAGAACTCTGCTGACTTTCTGTAAGCATTTAGCAGCAAACAGAACGCACATGTTTCATCGTCACACAGGTAGAGAGAGGGTCTTACCAGAGATAAATCACCCCTGAAGTGACAAACTACAAACATGACTATTACTGTAACAGCATCTGCAGGTATTTGCAGTGAGAGGGCTTATCTTGGAAGTCAGATCCCAGAAAGCTATTTCCACGTTGTTATTTGAGGTATAACCTTTGATTAGAAGAAGTAAGTAAAAAGATGAGGATCCACTTTAAACTGTAACAGCATAATAAAAATCAAGAAATTGTAAGACTTACAAGTGAAGCTGCAAAACTAAGGTGACAAGAAGCAGGGCAGTGCAACTAAGACAAACAGGTAACAGTCTGTTGAGCATACTGAAGAGGATGTAAAGCTCAACCTTTGACTGCCAGCAGACACAGGATTAAAAATGATCTGGGATATTCAGTGTGGGTAAGCAGCCATACCCTATGGGTCCAAAAATGAAAGGGTGTAGAGCCCTTCAGAAAAACTTGTGGAGGCAGCAAAGAGCACTCCAGATGAAACAGACCCTGCAGTAGCAAACAAGACAGCATAAGAACACACACCAATTTGGGACAAAAAAACCCCAAGAGAAAAGAATAACCCCAATAAGAAAAAACAAGGCTAACTGCCTTTCTGTCAGAGACCATAATGCTTATCAGCTTGAGGAATCTAACAGATAAGGGTGATTGTGATACATCCTAAGAGCTTCAACACTTCAGATCACCAGATAACAGTTGGGTTTTTAAATACAATAAAAGTACATATGCATTTAGGGTACTTGCTGGTCCTTTATATTTTGAAACTATGAGACAAATTTGAATTTATCATGTTTCCCACAAATTACATTCTACTATCCTCAACAAATGTGATCTAAAAATCAAATGCCACCCCTACAACCTCAGCTTCCAGAGCTTGGCAAGACATTCAGACATGCTTCAGGAGTGGGGGAAAACTAAGACAGGATTAACCTACTCAGTAGCTTGTATGCTGCTATTAATATATACAAAGCACTTATATGGTACCTGTTACTGCAGTAACAAACATCATGTTATTTTTAACAGCTATACCACCTAGGGTATGTGTTTTTGTCTGCTCAAAATCATCCTATATGCCTGACAGCACTAGGCCATTTAGCTTTTTGGTAAAGGCTTTACTAACAGACTTCAATTCGTGGAAGGAGGACTTTACAACAAACCACCACACAACGTCAAATATAAATAGGGTGTGCTATCCACGCAACCACGTCAAAAACAGTTTTACTGGAACTTCAGACGCAAAGCAAGAGGTTTACTAAACTGAAAGGCAAGAGGCATCTGAGCAACATAAGACAGAGCTCATTAGATGTTCCCTCTTCTTCCTTTGAAGTAAATAAACTTATTTCATTTCTATTGCATCATTTAAATTCTCTCTGAAGGAACCAGCCTCGTTATTAAGAAGTGGTACTTGAATAATTATTTTCAAAACAGTGATTCCAAAACAGCACTAAAGCAACAACAAAATATTGGCTTAACTGTTGTTAGCTCTGGGATTTCCTTCTAAGTTAGGCAGATGAGGTTGCAGTGATGACCAATAATGTGATTAGAGGAGGGATCACTTAGAGCCTTGTTATTTCACAGAAGTGCTGACTAATATGCACCCGCAGCTAGTAGAAATGTTTACTTCTAAGAAACAGTTAAGAAAACCATTCTGAATGTGTTAGTGAAAGATCTACGGAAGGTCACAGTTTGACCTAAGAACAGGTTATTAGTCAAGGCTCAGCTACTGAACAAAGTCACAGATGTCATGTTTGTGCACCTGCTTCAGAGATTAAAGCTGACAGTTTAGCTTGTTTTTCCAAAATTAATTTAGAAGTAACTGCCTTTTTTTTTTTTTTGGGGGGGGGTCTGGCACCAAGGCTACTTAATACTATAAACCCCTTCTGAAAAGGCCAATTGGAAATTAATCCTGCCATTTGTTAAACAAATTAGGAAGATGCAATGATATATTAAAAGGAAACAGTAGGCAAAAATACTTGTGGCTGAAACAGGCAGCTGCCACTGTTGTACAGAATGCTTCACTTAAAACAGTGCTGAGCTGCAGGCACCGCTGGGTACACTTCAGGCCCATCTAGGACTCCAGAGCACTCCACACAGCTAAACACTTCTTTTAACCATCCACCACTTCATATATAATTAAAATCAGCTTTAAAATGTATTCAGTTTTCCTCAGTTAGAGAGAACAGTGTTCAATCAGTCTATTTAAGTATAGCAGAAGCATGCTGGCAACCTGTGCTAGCTTAAAAGATCCTACCATATGCTGGATAAAGATCCTATCATTTTGTGAGAATTACCATTTTTCAGGAGAGCACTGTGGAGAGAGGGGCAGAAACAAGAAGGACTATGCGGTGTGATTCAGCAAGAATGTCATTAGGTTGAGAGAACGGAGCAGTTTCAAAGTTTCACTGTATTAGAAGAACAAATCAACTGACAGCCTGTAAAGCTAAAGGACTGCTACTATCAGACAACAAATACTACTAGTTTCAGAGTTGGAATGGGTCAGTCACCTTCAGGACATAGACAAAAATTCCCTAAGTGCAAGCAGTTGGCGATCTCCCAGAGCTCTGATGAATGGCCTAACCTATCCCTGAAGTTAGTTTCCTTTGAGATTTTGCTGAGTTCTTCAAGCTTCAAACACTATCACAACAAAGCAGCTAGCAAGAGTTTGCATGCTCTAGAGCAGTGATCTCCAAAGAGGGGTGTATTAGCCCACCCATTGGGGATGCAGGAAGAAAATACCTTTTGTACCTTTAAAAAATAAAACTTTTCTTAGTGTTGTGTTTATTTCACCTTTATAATTATTTTTTAATTTCTGGTTTTGTGCATGTTTTATGATGTGCATAACATGATAGTACAGTAGCACATACATGAATTTTTTAATAAGTTAAACACTGAAGGTTCATGCTCACAATTTTTTTTTTTACTGAGGGGTGCATGAACAAAAAAAGGTTTGGCAACAACTGCTGTAGAGCATATATCACAGATTTTCTGTGGTATTTTTAGTTACTGCTTTCTACGTTCTTTTTGTGCAAGTGACTACTTAGGCTTTGAAAGCGAATGCAAACCCTGTTTATCCTATTCTTGCAAGAAAAAAGGAAATTTTGGATTGCTTCTCTTTAATTTTTCAACTGTTAAATTCATCACAGAAACAGACTCCGTGGTATAGATGCTCTTCCTATTACACGAACCTCAAACTCGCAGTGAGTTCAGCAAAATCCTGAAGTGGCATCTATTCAGCAAGACAAGTTTCAAACTATCCTTGGCAGCAAGTAATTTGTTTCCAGCTACAATCTGTGCCCTGTATTCATTTCAGTGCAACTAAAAGATTAAGATACAGGTCAACCCTCACCCTGAATACAAATCTTTTTTCCAGTCTCCTTGCAATTGCTGGCCAACTATTTACAAGACCTACCCTGCAGCAGTTCCTCTGTAGAAATTGACACTCCGTATGTGACAACAAGGCAACAAGTTTAGGGAATGTTTTTCAGTTAGGTAAGTAAAATCAGAAGGGTCAGGGAAAGCCACAGAGCTGTCTTTTTAAAGAACAGGTACAGAAGATTCCTACAAGTATATGACTGTGCTCATTTGCCTGACCAGTCAATGAGACAGTACAAAAACCTCTGCCTATAACTGAAATTAGCCATGGAAGATGCAGGACAGTCAATGGAAGAATCACTCCTCCCTTCGGGCAGAATGAGAGAACTTCAACCTGTCAGTCTGCAAAGGGCAAAAATCCCATGATCAAACAAAACAGGTAATCAGAAAGAAGTAAGAGAAGATTTTTTTTCCAATGTTCTTAACTAATGATCAACAGAAAAAACAGAAGGCCATCACTGCTGTGATAAGCAGAAGATAGGCAGCTTCGGCTGGAACAGTTACCTTTTTTTTAGCTGCTTTTGCCAATTCTCCATGGACTCCTTAATGCCCCCAATGTTTAACTTTTTCATAAGCTGCAATAATATTAAATCTTTAAAAGAATAGCAACCATTTCTTCAGGCCTGAGTTTTCTTGCATTCACCTCAAGTTTTCAATAAATTGATTTAAGCAAAGTCTATGACTACAGGATTGAGGTTTAAAGCTATAGTGAAATGGCTCACTACTAAAAAAAAAGATCCTCATTAAAAACATCTTCAGAAGTCAGGAAATGTAATTCTGAACCATTTTTACTCATCCTTCTTAAAACCCCTCCCTTCAACATACTCACATTTCAGATCAGGTATTAGGAACAAACAAGTATGCAAGGAAGCATTTAACAGTCTCTAGACTTGTACCAGACTCTACTAGAAAAAGTGGTACTGTTACTGTAGGAAATAAAACATCAGTGAAGTGATGATGACTTATTTTCTTTCAGAACGATTCTTGACAAAACCAGAAAGGTCCTCCTGTTACAATGTGCTGCCAAAAGCTAGATTCCAAACATCATCTCCTAATTAATTACGGATATTAACCAACAGTTTTACCTCAGAGTAGTGATTTCAGTTTGGCAACAGCTCCTAATCCTTTATGCACTGTACCATGTGTTTTCTTGGGCCCACTAATTTTATTAGTTCAACTGACTCCAAACATATAGATTTTAAAGACTTGAATTAAGCTCTAAGAACTTCATATTCACAAACATAACTTTGTTATTGTGGAAAAGCAGTCAAGACAGAAGAGCTGCATACTACCACAGCCATAAACACACACTTGAAGAGTCTTTAATTTTGTCACTTAACTTCCATGTACACAACAGATGGTTCATCTGACATGAACAGTCTCATCTCACCTTAGCTTTTTTCTTTATATACACCATCAGTGAAAACACACCATTCAAAATCTGGCTTCACAGAGCATGTACACACTTTTTCTACAGCTTGGGAAGTGCCCTGCTGGCTTCTAACGTTACCTACAAAGCTCATACAACTGTGCCTGAGATGTAGGCTGAACTCCAGCAACGTAACTTTAAATTTCAACTTCCTACTGCACACATGAAAATGAACCCCAAGCCACTGAACTTTCCTCCAGAGAAAAGTTACTTTCCTGAAATATCACTGACAGCCTAAAAGCAGAGGCCCAGTAGCACTGGATAAGGCTGTCTGTTACAGGAGTAACAGTGTTTCTACCTTTAGAAACACTATATAAATAAATACATTGCACATTCCCCCTACCCACCCATGGTGGAAAGAAGGCTGTGGGAGGTAGAAACCCAGGAAAGGAAGCAGATGACAACATAGGAGAAGCAGACAAAACCCAAGCTGTATACCAACAACAGAAGTAAAATAAAAACGTATGGCAGCGACATAATGCAGGCCCCAAAAATGCTCTGTAGATATCTGCGGGATAAAACTGTTCTGATAACGCTAACATCAGCATTACGGCCTCCTCAGCAAGTAAATGCGTACTGAAGAGAAAAAAAAGGGTATCGTTTCGGTTTTGAGCACAGCGAGAATTACAAAGGCGCCTAACGAGCTGTTTAAAGGCAGGAGCCGGACTAAACAATGCGTTCACCCCCCACCGGGCCCACCGAGCAACCCCCGGTGAGGCAAAGCCAGCAGGTACA
>NW_010227580.1:24301-56150 GCF_000690775.1 Eurypyga helias | reverse complement strand
AACCCAAACCATTCTAAGACTCTATGATCCTGCAGGAAGGCTGCCACTGGCAACTGTGATAGCAAAATGAGAAACGTAAAATCTATAATACCTAGAGCAGGCTAGATATGCTTTGTGTGTTTATTTTTAGTATTAGGCAATATGCCAGAGAAGATCGGTGGGTCTTTTTCCTCAAGGACACACCACAACTCATCCTTTCCATTCACAAAGCTCAAAACTTGCGTTCCACATCAGTTGATAGCATATTCAGTCAGTCTAATATCATTAACGGCTTTGCAGAATGAGGCTCATAAAACTATCAGGAAATTCAAACAAGACTGCCTATGTCAACTAGAGACTACCACATGATCAGTATACAGTATTCTTCCTGGTACAAGAAATTACTATGCGATTCTTTGGTCTCTGACAGGGGACTGCAACTGAGGTAGGCTAAAGGGCACCCTTCTGAAATAAAAGAGATAGAAGAACCTGGTGAAAGTAGTTTTCTCTCTGGATACAGTACTCTTTCATGAGGTCAAGGGCATCACATAGTAAGTTTTCACTAGACAAGTTGAAAGACATCAAACTGTAAGATAGTATTCACAAAATCACTTCAGAAAATGCTTATTCCACCTACTCAGATACCAAGATGCAGAGACTGTAGCATTTGCTTGCTTGATGCTTAAATTACTTCTAAATTAAAGATGGTTTTCACATCGTCCTCTCCTCCCGCCCTCAAAAAAACCCAAACAACTTCATTTTAATAAATATGCTCTCTGTCAAGGAACCTCATGGACATTTCACTCAATATGAATTTTCTGCTAGGTCACAGATGCTCTTCAGGACAGATTATGAAGGCATTGGCAAAGGACCTTCCTGAACCAGCAAATATTAAGCCATCTTCTAGTTTCTAATGTGGGATCTTATTATAATATAATAATGCACATGCAACTGGAATACAATTTGCTTGACTGGAAAATTCAAAAATAATTTTAATTAAACTCAGGTTATCAAGGAAACTTGGAAATAAAAAGGTCAACTTTTTTCATTTAAGCTTATTTATGTGCTATTTATGTCTTCCCCATTTCTGGGGGGAATAAATTCCACCAGAAATCCGCTTTGTTTATTACCTGTAATTTTTTACCTCAGTGAATTACCAGAGCTTTTCATAAAATAAATTCTCTGAAATAAATTATATCATAGTCACTTCTGCTTATGAGAGGGCAGCAGTCCCCACAACAAGGTTCTCTAATCTTCATATGCCTCCAGCTACTACCTTGACATGCAAGAACTGCGTGTGCTATATATAAGCAGGTAGACAGTAAGGCCACTAACAAAACCCAAATCCAGAGACTCAGATTTTCTCAGTCATTAGAATCAAAGTAGAAGCTATGCTTGCTGGAAAAGAAAGCCTTTCAACTTTCATGGAAGAGTCACACATTATTGGACTCTTGTCACTTTATGTTATTTTTTCCCCCAATGATTTAAGTTAGATTGTAAGCTCCTTAGATCAGGATTTGTAGCTTTAATACCACATGTCACACAGAATTATAGCCTGACATAGAAATGTTAATATAACAACAATTGACCCCGTAGGCATCTACAAGTTCTGATCTATCAATGGCTGTCAACATGAGTCAGTACTAACAGCAAACTTGGCTTAAATAATATTTTAGATTTTTTTTTTCAACAGGTTGGAAAACATTACTTTTTCCATCCCTTTTCCTTTGCACAGTTCAAGGTTGCCTCATCCTATTTAACCTGTATTTTGGAAATGTCTATAGGGATTTGCCCTAGAGTTTCTGAGCCTACTTATCCCCATGGATATGTTTCACCTTATTTTGCATTGGAATAAGTCTATATGATTTGTTGTATAATGAAAACGCACACAGCTACACACCTCTATAGGAATATTTGCAAACATAAAACAGATTCTTCTCACGAGGTACAGGTGATAGTTTCAGCAAATGACTGAAGTATTTGGCAAGCTGAAGTACCAACACTGCTGGATGAAAACCAGAACGAATTAAGAGTAATGAAGCAGCCAGGGAGAGTTTAGATGGTCTTGTTTATCAGCACATCAATGTCTAAGTTTTCTGCTGGTCTAATCCAATTCTTTTAATAGTCTACTATCCCCTCCATCCCAAAAAGACAATAGAAATATCACATCAGGTTGAAAAATTGGCCTGAGGCCTTTCTGTGTGAGAAAAACAAAATAATTTTGAAAACGACCAGGCAGTGCTTCAATCAAAAGAAATTCTTCAAAAACTAGGCTAGTGCATACAGATAGCCTCCACATTTCAATAGGAGAAAGAAAAAAACAGTTATGAATATTTCAGGCCAAAATATAAATTATTTTTTGAAATGGTTTTGCATATATTTTACATTTAGGAAAAACAACTTTAAGGACTGTCAGCATTAGAAAAATCAACACTGTTTCACATGCGCAGTTTTTAAAGGATAATGTGTTTCTACTATGCTTTATACTGTATTTATCCTACTTTCTGTATGTATAGAAAAGTTTATACTTTTTCCTTTGAATACATTCTCTGTCGATGAAAAAGTGCTAGGGATGGAGAATGAATTTTTCATGAGAAAACATGTTAGAGGCCATGACAGGGTCACACTCTTCTGCTTGAGCTCTGCCAGTGTGCCTTAAAGTTTTCCTCGAAGCTCTACCCTTTGGAGTCAAATCGTGGATAAATATTCAAACTCTCTTCCTCAAATGTTCTTCCCTGGTGAATACTGAGAAAGTTACAGTTATCCGTGCAGGAACAAAATGAAACGTCGTTAAATGCTCTACAAAAGCTATCTAACAATCATTTTTGTTGTTATTTTTTCAGTGGTAGATATGTTCTAAAAGTCTTAATTTTAAAAGGTTCTACTGTAACAAGTACTTTATTTTCTTAAAAGCATCTGAAGGAAAAGTCAATCAAGAATTGAGAGGAAAGTACCAGCTAACTTTTCTATTCACAAAATATTGCACTAAAGCACCTCTTCTATCACACACACACAACTTCTCATTCTAAAAGTGGCACTGTCTTATTTATCATGCATGCATTCAAATTTTGGAGCTATCAAATAATAATGCAAACCACAGAAAACACACAGGAGGGAGAACAGAGAAAAAAACCAAGAAAATGGAAAATTATTAATAGTTTTCTTCCAGATGCCAGAATGTTTCATGGTTCTATTAATTTCAGCAGAAGTTTCAAATATTCAGCGCTTTAAAAAAGACAATATAATGTTCAGTGGTAATTGAAAACTTGTCTACCTCTGTGTGGACAACATAGATGGATTCCTAATCTGTTCCTCAACTCAACCTTTTTAACGCAGAACACACACTTTTTGTAAATTTATGCAAGAAACGCTTGTCTTGTAGAAAAGAAATGTAAGGACACACCAAATAATCTTGATTGTATTTCTGGCTGTGTTGTGGACTGAGTGCACGACCTTTTGTAAATTCTATAAACATCAATTTCCAAAGCTTTGGCATGACAGCTCTACTTGCACACAACAAAAGTTATGAAGTTCAAAATTTCTGAATTCTGGATTCTCTTTTATTGTTAATGAGCTCTGACACAGTCCATTCATAAATGTCATAGGAAAGTTTTAAAGTAAAGAAATCATAAATTGGAACAAAATACACAAAGGCAGATGAAGTTACAGTACTACTAATTTAATACAAAACTAACTACGTCAGCAAATGAAACAAACATCACCTCAGAACTATTGTAGTGGGAAGAAAGGAATGAAATGTATTAAAATAACCATTGTGCTTCATCAGTGCTTACATACTGCTTGGATACTATAAGAGCATCTTAGAAAAATACTGCTTACCCACTTTCATTCCACTACACTGCATTCTTCCAAGAATAACAAACATAGATCTGGCTACACTTAGACGGTATTGCTGGCCTAGGGGTAAGGAGGAGCACTGACAGTAGCTGCATTCAGTGAATTCTGAATTCAGCAATAGAAAAGCACATGCTGCTTATTTAATATTGATGTTAGTATCTAGAAGAAGGAAAGAGGAAGGGCAAACATACTGGCTTCTTAGGAGACAATTTTCTGACATCGAGGTATATATGAGCAATGATGAAGCAGAAAAGAGAAACAATAGAGAGAAAATAAGAAGGAAAAGGATGACTTTTTGAAGTTAATTGCAGAAGTTGCATAGATTAAAAATTCTGTCATTAATACACAAATAGTGCAGTACAGGAAAGTTAATTCCTTCCATGTGAGGGATGTGAATGAAATTACTCAGTAAGCCTGTTCAGCTCAAGCTGCAGCAATTATAAATAACAACTGTAAATAAATATGCTTCGCTTTCTTTTTTTGAATAAGAGGTTTCCTATTTGTTCCATGGTAATTATAGGTACTAGGTTGGCAGAATTAAGAAGTTTATTAACCCATGGCAGGCACCACCTAAATGATGTCATGACAATCTGAAACATCAGAAACCAGCGTGCTACATACTCCTGCAATTTAAACCACTGTGACATATCTCATGTTCAACACTATTACAACTAATTTGAGTTAATATATGCAATTTCTCTCTCTTCCGTTTGATTTGTAAAGGAATTCTGACATGAAAATTTGAAATCTGTTTAATCCTCTCCACAGCAGAAATGTGGGTTCCCTCCCCACCCTCCTTTCTTGGTTCTCATAATCACCCTATATGCTAGAGATTTGTTCATAAGCAGCACGTCAATTAAAAACAAGTCTTGGAGAAAAAGTTAATCTGAATTTAATTTATAAATATTCAATTCAAAATTCACTTAAATCAATACACTTTGAGACTGTAAAAGCAGCATTTCAAATATTGGTTATTGTCTTCTTTACAAAAGAGGGTTTGAGACACCATAATATTCTGCATTAAGCAGGGTTTGTTTTTTTTTTAAATCATGTATTTATTGTTTTTAAAGTTCTGTTATGATTACTGGAATTAAAAGGAAAAAGTTAAATTCAGTAGTTAAAGAATATTTTAAAGAATGAGTTGACACTGTATGTCTTAATTCAGCTGTCAGGGCAGAACTGTTTTGGCTGCTCCTGAAACTTTTTTTGAATCTTTTTCCTTTCATTATTTTTCAGTTCTGCCAAACTGAACATACTTCTTTCTTCCTATTCTACTACATTGTGCTGATCTGCTTTTCCAAACTGCAGCAGGGGGGCCTACCAAGCCCCCCAAGCAAGCTATTAGGCAAAGAGAGGAAAACCACAAAAAGCAAATAAGCAATCACTCTCCTGACACTTGTGGTCCCCAAAATGAAATACTGGCACAGACACAGCAGAAGTAACTTTTGTTATCCCTGGCCAGGGATTTCTGATACTTAATATTTCACATCAATATTTTTTTAAAGGTAGTAAATATCTCTCTCAGAAAACAATGGGAATACTACATCTAAAGCAATTTTAAAACCTGCCTCTGTTATATCTAAACACGGGAGCAGATGCCCTTTATTTCAGTCATCAGATTGCCTGGTCAGGAAGTGAGTGGTTCCACGATATTTCTCATGCAAATGTCCAGTACAGAAGAGTTTTAGCAGGCTTGATACATCTTCAGTGCACTGAAATCACTATGCACACGTGGCAGAGTTGATTTGCATATGTACACATTCAGAAATTATTTTCAGAAAAAGCAGCAGACTATTATAAATTAAACCTGGGTATCTGGTAGCGTTGCTTATAAGGAATGATGAAAATTTTTTAAGAGTCATCCAGAATGATTGTGGTGAATATGTTCTACAACACCAGTTAATTAGAAACAAAGTCATACTCTTGTATGGTTGTTCTCATTACTGAACCATCATACCAAGAGCAAAACAAGTTAAAGGACTGCCTGAAAGAAGCGATGTAGTGGTTAGTGGTCCTGCCATACAATAACGCTTCTATATGATCCTAAAATGGTTTGGGTTGGAAGGGACCTTAAAGACCATCTAGTTCCAACTCCCCTGCCATGGGCAGGGACACCTTCCACTAGACCAGGTTGCTCAAAGCCACATCCAGCCTGGCCTTGAACACTTCCAGGGATGGGGCATCCACAGCTTCTCTGGGCAACCTGTTCCAGTGCCTCACCACCCTCTCCAGAAGAATTTCTTCCTGATATCCAATCTAAACCTCCTCACTTTCAATTTAAACCCGTTACCCCTTGTCCTGTCAGTACAGGCCCTTGTAAAAAATCCCTTCCATCTTCCTTGCAGGCCCCCCTTCAGGTCCCAGAAGGCTGCTATAAGGTCTCCCCGGAGCCTTCTCTTCTCCAGGCTGAACAAGCCCAACTCTCTCAGCCTGTCCCCATAGCAGAGGTGCTCCAGCCCTCTGAGCATCTTCGTGGCCTCCTCTGGACTCGCTCCAACCAGTCAATATCCTTCTGATGTTGGGGACATATCAGGGCCACTGAAGAATATTAAACATTACTGCTCATTGTGTCTACAAGCACTGTATGGTTGCAAGAAACTCATGGGTACTGTTTCACAATAAGCAGTGATAAAGCCAGGCAAAAGGAAATGTGAAACCAAATTCTGAGTTTTTCACTTAATGTAGGAAGGAGAAAAGGAAACACGAGTTTTATAAGATAGAACAAAAAAGATGAAATGTTTGTGAATGATCTAAGGCTGAGGACCAATCGTTATTTTCAAAGGCTGAGAGCAGCATAACATAAGAAGTTGTAACTGCAATTCCAAGAGTAAAAACACAGAAACTGCTGAAAAATCCAGAGTGAGCTATCAACAAAGCAATAGAAATCTCCTACGTATAAAAAGTCACCCAGCTCCAATTGTAACTTAGGCAGGATAGATTACGATCTGTTGTGACAGATAATTCAAAATGATGCAAGAAAAATACCTAGACAGAAAATTCGTGAAGCCCAGAAGTCAAAGTCCACACAAACAGCACATGGAACTGCACATGCTGTGACAATGCCAACAAAAACAATGGTTTTTTGTACTGTGCAGGCAACCCACTCACCTTGTGCTTTATAAACATTATTTCCACCCCCATCACTTAGACATAAGACTCCTAAGCCAGCATGTGTCATCAAACCTCTTTTCATTGATCTTCCAAGAAATATCTACCTCCTCCTCTAAATCTGTTCTCTCATCTCTAAGTGTTGTTGACAATCATACACAAAACCGTACCTTATCGACTTCATCAGTCTCAATCACTTTATGGTAAATATGCTGTGTTTAATTTTCTGTTCAATAGCATCTTTTGCAGTCATTTCTAACAGAATTCCCCACAAATGGGGATTTTCTTTTCACATTATGTTTATCATGGTAGTTGTAACTGCACAAGGACAAATAGCCTATCAGGCAAATACACAAATGAAAATTTTAATGTTTATTATGTTTAAGGATAAAACTATGCAGCCATGATCTATTTTGTAATAGGTCATTATCACATCTGTCACCTTTAAAACAACCCCATTTTATAACTAACGTGAGACCTATTTCAGACGTGAGACCTCAGCTCTAGTTTACACTCAAAAACATTGAGTGAAGTCACAGAAACCAATTAACCTGACAGAGCAGACAGAAATTCACAATTTGAAAAATACTGTGCTACAGCTTGGAAACATGGAAAACTCCACTAACTGACCATGTTTTTAAAAAAAAAAACCACACCAAACACACACAACCATGTTGCACAGACATCAGACAAAAGGTGACCTAAAAGTTAAGGAGTGAGGGGGTGGGGTACACTTGGGAAGAGATCTCTCACTCAGTGTTTTCTGGACATGAAAAAACCCTTTTCTGTAGCTCTGCACAAATACCTTATCTACTTCGCTCCATGAGAGATGCAGATCTCAGAGTGAAGCATTCTTGCTTAAAATCTACTTATGTAAAACCATTGTTTTAAAAAAAGTCTACCAATCTGTGGATTTTCAAAGTGTTTATCCCCATCATAAAGGAGACAGAACAAAATGTCCTAAAACATAATATTCTTCTACCCAACAATTTACTCAACAGGGCACACATTTTTGAGAAGTGTGCGAGCTTCTCAAGCACCCCTTGCCCCTGGCTCCAGCTCTGATTTGTAAGAACACTTAAGCTAATATGAAACACTCCCTTTCCCCCTTTATTTCAATTTCTTTATTTAAAAAAGTAAAAGGAATTTTTAAAAAATTGACTGTGCTTTTTCCGTCAGGAACACATTCAGCATTTTATGTCACCGTCAAAGCATTAGAACAAACAGCATCCTCCAAAAGCATTGGTCATGACTCCTTCCCCATCAGCCCCCACTGCAACTTCCATTGCAACAGCCTGGTACCAGTATCAGGTCCTACTGTGTTGCCTTAGTTTCTAAATATATAAACAAATAAAAATTTAAATAATAGAAATCATAAATTTCTATCAATCAGTCTAGGCATGTTAATAAAACAGAAGTCTCTCAAAAGCATACAAAAGTTTATATAAATACAGTTAATGTAAAGTCATCCTCAAAACCCTTCTGTAATTATAATTCTTCAAAACAGCCTGATGTCTTCCATATACGCTTCTAATGAAAAACTAAGAGGTATTGCATAAGAAACTCTTTAAGAGAGCAGGAAACATAAATAAACCATACTGCCTACATGCCTGAATCAAAACTTAATGTGTATTTTCCTCTGCTTGCACTCAGTTTTCATGCCATACCACTCCTAGGCGTCCTAAATTTTAAATTCCAGAGAACACTATTTCCCCACTTTTCCTCCTAAGTTGTTCTTGCCCCAATCCAGCAGCTCTTATTTTAGTAAAAGTAAATGAGACTCAGTTTCCAGCTTGAGATCTTTTACTCCTGTTTTCGTACTCAAAGGTATACAAAAATGAGAGATACACTAACTGTGTTTGAAAGGTTGACTTCCAAACCAAAAGTGATAAAAACCAGCAAATTCTTGAGTAATGTTCATATCAGTATGCACTAAGATCTTAAGAAGGAACACATTATTGCTGGTTTTCTAGACTTGGTAAAACACCGATTTAGTAAATCACAAAAACCCAGCAACCTCAGTGAGGGCCATGTGTCTACGGGGCAAGTCCCTGGGCCATACAAAGCACAATGGACTTAGCAGGGACAACACAAGACCCCTGGTTCTAAACACAGTGTCACACACAGAAGCATGTCATATAGGCAGCGTGATATATATGTGACACCACTGGTGTTTCATACCTAGAACTACAAATAATATTATGATCATTCAACCCATTCCAGATCATCCAAACACAAAGAGAGAGGCAAACTCCTAATAATTGCCTTTACAGGCAATCGTCCTTGGATGTTTGCAGTGCATAGCCTGTGATGAAACTCTTTAATTGCATTCATCGAAGACATACTCTGTGAAAAAAGGACACTCCAATGACAGAAAACCCACAAGAAAAACTGTTAAAACTCTGCTTCTAACACTCTTCTCTATGTAAATAGCTAGCAAAAGATAAATCTCTGAAGGGATGGACACTGTCACAAGGCTCAGAGAAATGTGATATTTGAGCATCTTCTCAAAGTTCCTCCAGACTATGCAAACCCCTTGTATTTAAACAGTTCACTCAAAAGCAAAGCACAACACAGACAAGGCGACTAGCAAAGACTAGCAAAAAGTTTATGCTTTACTAATGCAAACAAGACCTTCCATTTTCTTTGTTTACTATTAATTAGATTTTAGTAGCAAATAAATTACAGTGAGCACTTTCAAAATTCAAAGGACTTGCACTGATCATGGAGTCCTGAAAAACAGAGACCATAAGAAAAAGGAAATGTCCTCTCTTAAGAGACTTACAGGATGGGGTTTTTTTCCAAACTGAAATCTACTTCAGAGCACAGGCCTAAAACTAGTTACATTGCTCAGTTGAGTAAAACAACCAATACTGTTGAATAAAAGGTAACAAGACACTGGCACACACTGGGCCTGAACTGAATGTATCTGGATTTCTTTATTATAATATTCCTAAAACAGACAAAAACCAATCATTGCATATCCAGTAGTGATAGATGGTTTGGGTTTGAAAGGACATTTAAAGATCACCTAGTCCAACCCCACTGAAACACAGTAGCAAGGAAAGTCTAGTACTGCCTCTGCCTAAAGAGAGAATAGAGTGGTCAACTCAAAGCCTTTAATCATGTGAAACAAACCCAGGAAAACCTAAATTATTTGTTACAGTTTTCCATTTCCTAAGCTGTTTGCCTGGTTTTTTTAGTGATCAATGCTGGATTTATATACATCATTTACCTTGCTTTATAAAACTTGCTTCCAGTTTGTTAGGATAAACAAAAAGCAGCCAGAATAGGAGATAATCGAGATTTTCCAATGACTAAGAGCTAAAACATTAGTTAATAAAAAAAAAAAAAAAGAAAAAAATCAGTTAAGTGAACCATTGCTCAATCTGTCTCTTCATTTATTAAGCTAAGACAGAACATACTGATAAGCAGCTTTTTTCCTCCTTTAATAGGAAAAAACCCTCATAGGATAGTGGTACAATATTTAACTCTTCATTAGCCCAATACTGTATTTTTGCAATAGGATCTATGGTATAAACCAAATTTGCTAGTCTACATGTTTGTTTTGGTGGGTTTTTTATTTGGTTTGTTTCAGGTTTTTTTTAAGGCAAGTTAAATTCTATGGTGGAAAGATTCTAGACAGTGGCTTAACACTAGGGGGGAAAAAAAAAATCCACAATTAAGGTACCCAAAAAACATTTGCGTTTCATAATAATGAAGAGTATTAAGTCTACTATAATAGCAGCTACTAAGAAGTTCCAAATCCTAGGCCAAGTATTTACCTGTCCACAAAGGGATGTTATGCAATTATTTTTTTAAAAAATCCTTGTCACATTGCAATACCATTAATTACCACTCACTTGTGCAGATATTCTTCATTAAACTAGAAAATGGATTAACTATTCTTGCCCAACATTAGCCATGTATTCAAAGAAAGATGAATACGAATTCCATGTTATTACCTTAATAGAAAACACAAATTCTACAGATGCATGGTCAACTATCAATACTTATCTTTAATAAAGATAGGAGAAGGAACAATAAATAAGTTTGTTATCAAATGCAATCCCTTACACTAAACACCCCTTCAGAGGTGGGGAGGAGGGTGGAATAAGTGTTTTCCTCTAAGGTGAAATTTCAAAGAGGGAAAAGTCCTTATCAAGTCTTAATCAGATGGAGTAAGAATTGCCTAGATGAAACAAACATTATTCACCTCATGACCCTAAATTTCAAGTTACAGAATCAAAATATGGAAGGGATTTTTTTTTTAGATGATTGTGCTCCAACAACAGGTACTGCTGACAGAAACCGAAGTCTTAAGGCTGGCAGACACCACACTACTCAAGGGGTTGTTCTTTTGTCTCAATGTTGTGAAATATTTTTAGAATTAAAAATAGTCTTAAATGGTGGTAATGGCCAATTTCTTGAGACTTTTTCTTTCTCTATTACATCTCGGCATTTCTACCCTACCAGAATTAAAATGTACTATATGAGGCTGTTTCTGCAGCTACATACTTCTTCTATATCAAAAAAAAAGTACTGTGCAGATCTTGTTTTTAAGGCATTAACATTATTAGAATGAAAATATTTTAATGCCTTGACCTCTCCCTATTTTCCTTTCCATCTAGGTGTAACCCATCTTTCCTTATTTCCAAGACACCATCAATATGCATTGCTATGTGCTTAGCATATTCCAAGAACATTCTCCAAGACACCTGCACTTCTCTCATGCACTGCCAACAAGGGGATATACTACTCCATGAGGCCCCATCCTCATCAGATGAAGCCAAACCACCTCTTAATTACTGCATACACACAAACAGATTTTGCTATCCTGCAACAGCAAAATATTCCTCATTTATCTACCATATTTTGTCTCCTGCAATTCCTAACGTATTTCTAAATACTGCAATGCCTAATCTCTTCATACATATTTTGTACCTATGTATGTGTTCCTTTATATGTAGCACTTTCCACACAGTTTAATAATTTTGCTTTTTAGGTCATTTCTCCCCACAAATGTCAAGAAAATGTTACTTTCTAATCCTGTCTTCCCAAGCATCCAATATTCCTCCCAAGATAACATCATGTATAAGTATATTCATTATTACTTCACACACATTATTAATGAAAATACCAAATCAAAGGAAAGAGAAGCTTTTCTGCATCTTTAATTACCAGTAGCATTTTTCACAACCATGTTGACTAGGCACAAAGAACATGGATTAAGGTCTCACTGTGCTAAACACTACGTGACAGAGAGCCCCTAGAATAAAAACAAAACACCACCACCTCTTTGAAAGTGTATTTTAAATTTGTTGTATCTCAGCACATCACTGGTCTGAGATAACAGAATTCACACGTACAGAACAGAAACCCAAGAGAAGTTATTGTGTGAACTTGCAGCTTATCTCTTAACACACTGCATTGGCCTATATACACTCACTTTTTCATGAAAAACTTCTAAGGAAATCTGCTTCATATTTGTAAATGGAAAATTCAGGTGAGAGTCGGAGACCAGGCAGTTATATAACAGATAGATAGCACACACTAATATAAAAACATACCATGTGCGGTGGAGAGCACAACTCTGCTAATGTGCATACAACTGAGTTTGTGAGGCACAAACGTCACGCTGATGGACAGATACCACATAATGTGCTATCCTGAAAGCTATATACCCTTTCACCTCTAGTCAACTCAAGCTTGCCATGGTAAGGTTCTTAACATACCTGAAACGTCCAGGAAAAAATCTCACACATGATTATGATAATGTTTATATATAGACTCATGTAATATTGCAGTTCCCAGCAAAGAAATTGCCAGTGTGTGGAGGACTAGCATAAATCCGGTTCAAAACAGTGAGAAATGATCCACAGTACCCGAGTTATTTCAGCTACATACCAGCTTGGGACAAAACAGTAGGTTTAATAGAATCAAGAGATCGAACCTACTTCATCAGCTCTTAGGCACAGAGTATATAGTGTAAAGAGAGCTGTTTTCCTTTTGTAAAAATAGCCTATGAGAAGTTCATTGCCACTTGACAATTAAAGCCCATGACCACAATGCTTAGCATTACGTATTTTCTTGGGTTTTTGGTTTGTGGGTTTTTTAAGCATTCACAATGCTGGATCAATGTGAAAAATGCAAACACCCAGAACCATAGAATAATTTAGGTTGGAAGTCACTTCTGGAGATCATCTGAATTCACCCCCCTGATCAAGAAGGGCCACCTAGAGCAAGTTTGTCCAGGACTATATCCAGGTGGTTTCTAGTATCTCCAAGGAGACTCTACAACCTCCCTGGGCAAAGTGTTCAGGGATCAATGACCTCACAGTTCCAAGATTTTTCTTACGCAAAGTAAGAAATTCCAATATTTCAAATTTGTGCCCATCTCCTCTTGTCCTTTCAC
This sequence comes from Eurypyga helias, assembly GCF_000690775.1. NCBI lineage: Eukaryota > Metazoa > Chordata > Aves > Eurypygiformes > Eurypygidae > Eurypyga > Eurypyga helias. Next base: position 42,790 of record NW_010227580.1, on the reverse strand, counting down.
TGGGCACCACCTACAAGAGTTTGATTCATCATCTTTGTTCCCTCCCATCAAGTATTTCTACGTGTTGGTAAGACTCCCCTGTTGAGAAACTGTTAAAAAACGTGATGATTTTGTGAGGTTGGAAGTGCAGAAAGAGCGCACTGCAGCAGGCTTAATAAGAAAAATAGTTGCCTTCACACTTATTTTGTATTCTTGATTCCCATGACAGTTTCCATTTTAGAAAATTAATTACAATAAACAGAAAGCTTATTATTTGAGTGTTCAGTGCTTACAGAACCGAATTCTTCTTGCAGGGGTCCTTCTGTATAAAAAGCTGCATTATGTCTGGGGGTTAGGGAAGGTGGGACGTTGTTTGGGGTTTTTTGGGCTTTCTATGATAGAAATACTGGAAGAGGATTAAAAAATCGCATGGTTTTTTTTTCCATTATTACCAAGCACACCCACATGAAACCATTTAGACACATTTTCCTAAGCAAGTCCGTGTGACATGGGGATCTCGGTGACAGATTTCCATCACCTGAAAGAGGAAACATTTGGCAACTGCGTCGGGGCACGCCGTGCGGCGCCTGTCCCTCCCCACCCAGCGACGTGCGCGTGTACGAGCCTGGCCTCTCGCCAAGGGTCCGATACCCTGAGTGGGCACACGGCGCTTGGAGCAGGCAAAACCAGCCTTTCCCGACACTGAAGTACCAGGAGCTGCCGTGCCTTCATCCAGCACCTCCGACAGCCACGCATCCTTCGAGAGCTGATCCCAGCCTGACACCTAGTGGCAGCCGCATATTTAACCCCGTCGGTGCCCCGGGCAGGACACCGGTACCACGAGATTCACACCTATTTTTAAGCTTGTCCTAGCTTACCTGCACCATCTTGGGTGCATTAAGGTAGTAAAAGCCTCAGTATTGTCAAAATCTGGGAACTGCTTTGTTTTCTCCACTTTTAGACAGAATTAACATATCAGGAGCCTGTCTAAAATACTAACATGAAAACCAAATACCCAGTTAAAATTTCTTCCTTCCTTTTCTTCTGTTTCTGATCACACTCTCAGGAATAGCAATTGCTCAGCTAAATGATCTTAATGAAGCTGCAATACTTCCTTCATGTTGAGGTTTAAGAGTACATGCAGACTTTTAAACTACTATTTTGTTTCCATAACTTGAAGCGAGATCTACACACATTTTTAGGCAACTAATTCCCACTGCCTCACTAAGTCAGGAGATCCTGACACACAGCCTGAAATATAGCACACTGATATATGTATATGAACTGTAACTTATGTAGGCAGGAGTTATAGGTGTTACAGAGATTTTTGATAATGGCCAGATTATACAAACACAAACACTCAAGATCATAACCTTTTAAAGAACAACTTCACTGTGAGAAGTGGCTAGAAACTTCCACTAAGTCCAATAAAGTTAATGCCAGCCAGCTCCAACATGACCCACCACGGGCCAAGACAAAGCCCATCAGCAATGGTGGTAGTGCATCTGGGATAACATATTTAAAGGCTGCACAAAACCAGCTACCGGAGAGAGGAGCAAGAGTATGTAAGTGACAAAACTCTGCAGACACCAAGGTCACTGTAGAAGGAGGGTGAGGAGGTGCTCCAAGTGCCAGAGCAGAGATTCCCCTGCAGCCCATGGTCAGACGGCAGGCTGTGCCCCTGCAGACATGGATGGTCACAGGGGGGCAGAGACCCTCCTGCAGCCGTGGAGGACCCAATGCCAGAGAAGTTGGATGTGAGCCCATGCTGGAACAGTCTCCTGGCAGGAGTTGTGGCCCCTTGGACAGAGGAGGAGGCCAGGCTGGAGCAGGTTTGATGGCAGGAGACTCTGAGGGACCCACGCTGGAGCAGGCTGCTCCTAAAGGATGGCACCACCCCATGGAAAGGACCCATGCTGGAGCAGTTGATGAAGAACTGCAGCCCATAGGAAGGACTCACGTCTGAGAAGTTCATCGAGAACTGTCTCCCGTGGGAGAGACCCTATTCTGGAGTAGGGGAAGGGTGTGAGGAGTCGTCCCCCTGAGCAGCAGACACCCCATGTGATGAATTGACCAGTACCCCCAATTCCCTGTCCCCCTGCCCCACATTTGTTTCCTTCAAATAGAATTTATAAAAAACAACAACAAAAATCAAAGCAGCCCTAAAGCAAGACATTAATTTCATTAAATTTCCATGTGAGAAGAGGATCTCATAATAACACACACCCTACAGCAGGCCAGGACTTAATATGAAAAACAATTTCAAACTACACATTCTCAAATTTGGGGAAATATGTTCTTAGATTGCAGTTATGTCCTTGAGGCTCAAGGTTCTTTATTAGTATATGCAAATATGTTTACAGAGTAGAAATAAAAAAAATAAACTAGAAATATTCCTTAGAAAACAGCACTTTGCTGTTTTCTTCATTCGCCTATACCAAATCCCAAACTCTAAAACCACAAAATAAAACAAGTGACCAGTTTTTTTTTGTTTTGAGGGGTTGTGTTTTCTTAGAATACTAGAACCACAAAACTCTTTAGAATACATGCTAGGCTTTATGACTGTGTGCATCAGCCTTGCCTAATTTGTGACACTCCTGTGCAGTAGTGACAGATTCAGAGGAACCCTGTGTCTCCTCAGATTGGTGGTGTTCTGAAGTTAATGCGGCTTCACTGCCTAAGAAGTGAAGGAGATCGTCCCCTTCTGGGCACCTTCTCCAAGGATGCACAGCCCCCTAGAATCTTTAAGAAAGGCTTAGGAAAAGCAAGAACACAGTCAACATACTAATGTACAAAACTATAAAACATTTGATATTACAATGCCTTTTCAGCCTGACAAAGAAAGACAAAAAAACTTCAATAGCTGGAAAAAGTAGTCAGTAAAATTCAAACCCTAAAAAAATAAAAAAGGAACAATGCAAATTGATGGTAGCAGTAAGTAGAACTGCATTGAGATAGATTACTGGGGAAATAAATCCTTCACAACATCAAGTCCTTAACACAAGGTTGGCTGTCTTTCTAAATAAGATACTACAAGTGTTAGGCATCCAAGATACAGTCACTAAGAAATTCTGTAAATTGGAAAGGCTTTTTAATCATGAGAGAAATGAGATTCTAGATCAGACTTCCAGCAGGAGTACTGACACTCTCTCTTTTTTTTTGAACGATTTTCAAGCAAGCTTATTATAGAAGCGCAAGAACTGACCTTTGTGATTCCAGAAGTGCTCTTCTTCTCATATGCCAATGGTTTTAAATTTATTCATCGCCTTTCCTTGAGAAATTACAGAAGTAATTATTAGGAAGGAATAATTTTGCTGTTGTTACAGATATTGAAAAAGTTCCTCAAGGCTCAAACAAGTGTCAAAACCCTCAGTGTGAAACATGCTGCACAAGCAGCACCTGCTTTGAAAGTATAGAGACTATCTAAAAAAAAAAATTTTTTTTTGCAGGAATTGGGGGAAGAGAAACATAACCCAGGAGTACACAACATCAATGAAAATCTTTTGCTTCAGGTCACATATTAAGAACAGAGAACAACTTCATGTACTCTGTGTCCTAATCTCTGAACACTAGCCAATGACTGATGTCTACGAAAACCCTCAAAACAATTTAAGTGATTCTTCCTCTAAATATTCTGCCTCCAATAAAAGAAAGTTAGAAACAGAACCAAAACATTCTAATTTTTGATCCAATACTTTAAAAACAAGATGCATGCCATATTTTTTTTTAATATAGTACAAGTACATATCTGTATGAACAGTCTCATATAGAATATTTTATTTCTGGTAAGAGAAATGTTGAAATGGGATAATTAACGAAACCATAATCTTCAATAAATTGGCTATTACCACCATTTAAGACTATTTTTAGTTCATTATTTAAGCTGGTTAACTCTCTAATAAACTCAATTTCCTTAATTGGCTATTTTAAAATTATAATTTTAGCAAACTATCGAGCTAGTAAAGAGGTATCTATTCAGATCGGTTCCTTTTACTTAAGTCACTGCCAAGTGATTTTACCATCTGGACATTTACCTCTCTATCAAATGAGTCACCACCATCAAAATACATAATTAGTGTCACAAGAAGAGTTGCTTGAAGAGAAAAATAAATAAGAAAAAAGTCAATTTTTCACAATTCCCTAAGGAAGGCATGAGCTTTAAGTCCCATTTTCAGAAGGCACTGTTCATCTCATTTACTGTAAATGAAGGAAGCTTAAAGGTATAGGCACTTAGCTTAAATATGGTAGCTTAATGAACTACCTACCACGTTTGAGCTGTGCCACAGTAACTAATAAAACTCACACTCTTAAAACAGACCAACCGACTTCTCTCCAACCTGTCTGGACTCAGAGTTTTTGAAGACTCCATTAGTCTAGCCTTTAGCCAGAACTTACCAGCTTCACAACTCAGCCAGTTAAACACAACAGGACATTTTAACTGCTTCAGATACATAACTTTCCAAACAGTATTACTTGCTTACTTAAGCTAAAATGACTACCAGTTCAGTGGAGAATAAGCCCCCCTAAGTGATGGTCTGCTGACTGTGACTTTGGGGTGCAACACCTACAAAAACTTCAGAAGAGACAGCATGAGGCTGTAATTATCACCTGCTCCAGCTGTGACAGAGTGAATCTACACCTAAACAACTGGCTTCCCCTCACACTGGCAAGGGGAATTAATTAATTCTTCAATTAAGTAACATATCAAATTGTATTCTAGCTGGCAAAGCACATAATCATTCATTTACAACCTCAAAACTGAGTATAAAGAAAATTAGTTTTATTTACATTTACATATTTTACAGATACCATCTAGGGGTAAGAGTAAAAAAAGGTATGAGACAACTGAAGAGATTATTCCAGTATGCATAATAAATATGAGGGTATAATGCAGTTCATTGTCATACTTCACAGCAGAAACTAGACATGGGATTCAGAAAAAAGTTTTCCTAAGATCATTAACTCCCTAGCTTGGGGTGGTCTGTACATCTTGTAAAATACCCGTTATTATAGCTGCCCCCAAGAAAAATAGGTAGGTGTGCCATTGGTTTAACAAGGTAAGGCAGCTCCTAGTATGCTCCTAGTTTATATATAGCTGAGTGACCATAAACAGGAGGGGACTTACCACCTTTTCTTTCTCCCTGCCTTGTCTCAGGGATAGGAGGTGGGGTGGGAACAGAGGGTGAAAGCATTATTGATGAGGTTTTTTTGAGGGAAGCCTGTTGTTTCAATCAAATTTCACTGCAACCATTGTTGCTACCTTAGTAAGAGCTTCAGTAGACAGAAATTGCTGATCTCATTTACAAGTGACTTTCCAGACCACAGAGGAGGACACTGTCAGCTCAGTGACAAAGGAAGATTGAATTGTTACAGCCACAGTAACACCAGCTTCAAGATAAAGGGGTCATCACGGAATCCCGTCGAGGTGACTTTGTACAAGTACACATTAGCACACAGTAAATGCAGGTCTGGATCGTTTGGATGTGACATTGTAGAAGTCACCTATTCAAGTTCTGCATGATCTACAATACACAGCTGTTACCAGTAATAACCAAGCTTTAGAAATACCAAAGCCAACCTCATATTTTCTGTAGTTATAGACAGTAACAGTGAAATTACCTTTTTTTTTTTTTCCAAGCATTTCATTACTCAGGTAAGGCACTAAGACAACATTAAAGACAAAAGCTTAATAGAAGTAATTATTAATAATGAGATACAAAAAATTTAAAGGAAGACTTCTGATCCGTGTAATATAGCAGTCATGAATAGATAGGATTGCAATAATTAGCTTAATTCATTATAATCTTTAATGAGATTATTTTTCTGACTTTAGGTGACACATAAATTAAAACACTCAGAAGGCGAACTGTCTGTATCCATATAGTCACATCTGCTCAGAGTAAGACTTCAGTAAGTTTGTACAGTATACGCTGTGAAATACACATTAGTGTAAAACCTTTGTTCAAAAGTTCAGTGTGATGGGTTTGTGTGGTAGGGGGTTTTGTAGCTGGGGAAGGGTACAGGGGTGGTTCCTGTAGGAAGCTGCTAGAAGCTTCCCCATGCCAAGTCAGAACCACTTCAGACCACAGCCGAGCCAATTAGTGGCTCTGTGATTAATATATTTAAGAGGGGAAAACAAAGAGAACCTACAGCAGGGACAGCCAGGCAGACACCCAGGTCAGTGCAGAAGGAGGGGAGGAGGTGGCCAGAGCAGAGGTTCCCCATCAGCCAGTGGTGAGAGGGCAGCTGTGCCCCTGCAGCCATGGAGGGTCATTGGGGAGCAGAGACCCCCCCAGTTTTTTTTGCGCCACATGTGGTACCAGCCGTTTGCACTCAAAGAAGCCCACAACCCTGTGGGAAGCCTGTGCTGGAGCAGGCTGCTACTGAAGGACTGCACCCCATGGATGGGACCCATGGCAGAGCAGTTTGTGATGAACTGCAGCCCATGAGAAGGACTCACGCTGGAAATGTTCATGGAGGACTGTCTCCCCATGGGAGGGACCCCACGCTGGAGCAGGGGCAGAGTGTGAGGAGTTCCCTCCCACTGAGGAGGAAGGAGCAGCAGAGACAAGGTGTGATGGACTGCCCACAACCCCCATTTCCCATCCCCCTGTGCTGCTGGCAGGGAGGAGGTAGAGAAATTGGGAGCAAAGCTGAGCCAGGGAAGAAGGGAGGGGTGGGGGGTAAGGTGTACAAGATCTGATTTTCTCGCTCATTGTCCTACTCTGATTTGGTTGGTAGCAAATTAAACTGCTTTTTCTCCCCAAGTCTGTTTAGTCTTTGACCATAACTGATGAGCAGTCATCCCTGTCCTTCCTTGTCTCAATCCCATAAGCCTTTGCTTGTATTTTCTACTCACCATCCCACGGAGGGGGGACAAGTGAGTGGATGCATGGTGCTGGGTTGGGCTCAAACCACAACATTCAGTTATGACAATGGCCAAATAAAGAATTAGAGTGTATGTGAATACAAGACACTTTGGCTAGTTATGAAGTTTAATCTAAAATTTCAAGTTACATTATTCTCTTTCTTTTTAATTATTTTTTTAAAAATTGATATTATATATATTAAACCCAGAACTGGGATGACCCCAGAGCGGTAAAGTGATTGAAAACTGAAGAGTTCATGGACAAGAAGCTGAAATCATTGATCACTGAGGTAACACACCCTTAGTACTCCTCACTGAGAGCCCAGAACTGAAATCCTAGGCTATGCCAAGTCTCCTCATACTTATGAGCATCCAGAGCCAGGGCTGCCAGGAGGCCTGCCTCAAAGACAGGAGCCAGGACTCCTTCTCATTGCCTAATTCTGAGATCTCTGGAGCACCCAGCCTGTGGGACAGAGGGACAGGTATGAGATCATAAGAACTTTGATGGCAAAGAATGAGAAAAAAATACATCAGACTACATCAAGGGATTTCCTTTATGGTTTACTCACCACTTTTTTATATTGTGTTGTCAATCTGGGAGTTTAAAAGACTTGAAAGGTCATACTTGGATTTCAGAGTCCTGGATTCCCAACAGAATGAAGAATTTCTTTGTTTGGGGTTGAGTTCTTCCTGTCTACCCAGACATACTGTGGTCTGACATGTTCCAGAATCAGTACAGGCAGCAAGGCTGTCTGCACTTTCTAAGCCCACCATTTACCAGGTGGGAAGCAAACCAATACAACTCTCATGTCATGTTTTTAATCACAATTTCAACAGAATTCTTCTGTTTCAGTGAAATATGAATACCAGAATCTGCAACTTCTTGCTGAAAACCTTAACACTGAAAAATTCTTAAAACAATTCAATAGCTAACCCTATTAAAAATCATTATTCAGAAAAAAATCAGAATTACAAGAAAGTGTGAGAGAAATTCCTGACTACACTGGATAGGAACAGAAATAATTTAGACAGGATACCCCTGAAGGAAAAACAAAAGGACTTTCCTAGTTCCTATCACTGCCTCAGGGACAAAAGCTCTGATGCCAAGCTGTAGCAATGCTCAGAGCTGGCAGAGTAACTGGAAGTACCCCATGCCTACATGATGGGCACCTGGAAGCTACAGGGTCAAGTCTAGAAGCAAAACCCAACCTCACAGCCTGTACAAAAGGGACTCTGAGAAGGTGAACTAATTTCACTTAAAGAAAAGGAAACCAAATGTCCAAGAAAAGAAATATCTTGGAGTTTTAGAGCCTACTGTAAAAATATTTGTTATAGTCTCTGTACTTGTATAAGGGAAATACAAGAGGAAAGAGCAAATATTGAAGGTGACACACCACCCAGGAATCTCAGCCAGAACTGTACTTTAATTTTAGCATTCCCGCATCATGCCCCACTGAGTGCCCTTGCTTTGTGTGCTTAAAATCCATCTGAAAGAACCATTTAACATCAGTGTCTGAAAGAATAAGATCCAGATTAATATTCAGATAATAATTTCATCCAAATACATTTGGTTCACACCACCATTCAATATTATACCAGGAAATTTATTCTCTCTGTTTTCTTTTCTGACAAGTATCTGCAAGTCTGGATTCCAGTCAGAACTGTGTGGGTTTTCATACAGGATTCATCACTATAGTAACCAAGCACAAATCACCAAGTGTGAGGGGTTTTCTTTTTTCCTCTTTTTTTTCTTTTTCTTTTTTTAATTGACAGTGAAGTGGGACACAGAGATGGTTGAGATTCTCAGAAGCTTCCACAGAATTCCAGTGACATTTGAGTTTATAAGCCCTCCAGAATCCATCAGAAATCTCCGAGTAAACAGAACCACACTGGAAGTCTCTGCAGTGCTTTAAGCCCATGACTACAATAGGAGTAAATGCTGTTCCTAATAATTTTATTACTAAGCACAGGGTAGACAAAAGGTTATACTCGTGGGTTTTCTACCCTCACGTTCCAGATGGAAATGGGGAAGATTTTGAGATAAGTCACAAAACATATCAAAGTCCATCAATCACTGGTTAAACAGATTATAAAAAAGCCTGAGCACAACAATTTCAATAAAAGCCAGTGATAAATACTGCCTGTCCTTTGTAATCATTTCAAACAAACATGTTAAGCAAAACAGTAGGTATTTTTTACTCACAAAAATATTCCTAAATGTTATGGTCCTCAAAACACACATATAATTAAGTCTTTGAAAACAGTATTCAAGAAAAAGTATTCACTTTTCTTGATCATACTTGTACATGTGTATGTTTGTGCATGCATGCACGTGTGTGCATGTGTATAAACAAGTATGTAATAAAAGATTCATGAAGGTCTCAGCCTGCTCTGCAAAGATCAACTGAAAGCAATTGCATAAATTTGTCTTAAGGTTGAAACAGAAAGCTTTTTGTTAGTGGTTTTGTTTATCAAATCAGCAGTGTTCCCTATTTGGATTCTATTGTTCTTCAAACAACTACGAACATAAAAATCCAATGTAATTATTGCACAGCATACGATATAACAAACAGGTCTCTTGCCTCACTCACTCGCTAATCTTACCAATAATACACACTGCACTAAAGCAGGTATTAGAAGCATGCTGCAATCAGACACAGATTTCCAACTGCGGTGTGCAGCTCTAGGAACATTTGACATAACGTGGGGTCCAAGAACTGAACGGACAAAACCATGCTTAGCAACAAACTCCCCAAGTCTCAATCATTGAAATCAATTTTTAAAGAAAAAATAGCATAGATTAAATGAGTGTCTGGTGACCAAAATTCAGTCAATAACTGTATCAGTTGCATCATACATATACAGGTGTGGAGAAATGACATTTGAACAATCCTAACAAGTAAGTTCCATCTCAAACCAAAATAAAATTCGAACTGCTCATATAGTCATTAAAACGCAAATGTCACAATTTGGTTAATCCCATTATTCAATTTCCACTCTTTACTAATTAGAATGTTTTTCTCCTGCAACCTTATCAGCACAGAGAAAAAAATTAAGAGTAGGAAGACTTGTACATTTATTTGTGCAGGCAAGTAAAACCAAAACAAGATGACTGCATTAGTAGAAAGAATCTGAAAAAAGAGACAGAGCTGCTCAGGTTCAGTTAACCTAGTCTGGTCCTCTAGCAAGTAACAAAATATTTTAAGAATCTCATGACTATTGGCTCATTTATAATGAAATTACTTTGCCAGATCTGCTTGTGTTGAGTAAGCAGTTATATGCATCCTTAAACAAACAAACAAAAAAAAATCATCATACACCACACTAGATCCTACTTACAGGAAAGAAATCATAGAATTGTTTAGGTTGGAAAAGACCTTTAGGGCCATCGACACAGCCAAATCCAACACTAAACCATGTCTAAGCGCCACGTCTATGCATCTAAGTTCCTACAGTGACTCAACTACCTGCCTTGGCAGCCTGTTCCAATGCCTGACAACAATTTCTGTGAAGAAATTTCTCATAATACCCAATCTGAACATTCCCTAGCTCAACCAGAGGCCATTTCCTCTCATCCTATCACTTGTTACATAGGAAAATAGACCGACACCCATTATTTCCCACATTCCATTGAAATCTCAGCTGGGATTACAAGACACAATAACAACAGGACATAATGAAGTGGCAGCACGGCAGCAAAGCTACAGTGCCATTTGCTCATAGCCTACAGGTCTGCATTTAAGGAGTTGCTATAGAAATGTAGAGGGAGTGTCAGTCTCCTACCTTCAACTCAAGTACTTTCAGTTCTCATGACCTTTTACAAATGACAAAGTATTTTTTAATATTCCGACTAACAACAAAAACTGTTATACCAAAATGCTATTTATGGTCAGTTTCATCTTGTGAATTATAAAACAAATGAGAAGGAAATAAGGGAAAACTTCACTGTTATCAATCTATTAAAGTTGAGGATGAAATGAGCGTTCAGTCTCATCTGACTTCCTGTGTGTCACCAATTTGCGTTTACACTGAGCTCATTAATTTGCATTTAATGGAAGTTTAACTTGTATTTGGCTATGGCATATTTTCTAAAAGTGATATAAATGACATTAAAAGATGAGAAAATATACCTTCCATGACAGTTTATTCCAGCAGTTAATCATGTTAAAAAGTACCTGTTTCTAATTGAAATTTGGCTTACCTCAGCTTTCTAGGATAATTATCCTCTTTTATCTCCTTATAAAAGCAGTTGCTCCCCTTCCCCGCCTGACTAGAAGGCCCCACAGTATGTTATAACAAGACTTCTAACTAGAGGATAGTTCAGCATTAGTTTCTCCTCTGCAAATGAAATGTTCTGACAATCAACATATTGATTCTAGTAACAGGAAAGAAAGATACAAATAATGAAAAATTAATTAAGTGATGAAAAGAATGAAGAATGATGAAAGACTGAAAATATACTAAAAAAAAAAAAATCACATGGCAAATACATTCTTCTTCAGCTGGCGAAGATGAAAAATTACCAACCAGAATTCTTCTTGGAATGAACAGATGTAGAGGAAATGTGTCATCTATACGCTATACGGGATGATCTTAGTCCTAAAAAATGCCCCCTAAAGAATTTCTGAAAGGAAAAAATTAAGATGTCTTACAAAATACGAGTAAGAAGTTTCAGACAACATGAGGACATGAGAACAGAACAAACACCTTTTCCCTAAGAAGGAAACTGTATACTTGTTGAAATGTCTCGTGAGGAACTGCTGAAAAATGCAGAATTAAGAGCCTGCATTTGGCTCCCCAAAGGCAACAATTGGATGAGATGACACAGGCTGATTAAAATGGATTCTCTATTTTATGCATAGAAGAGTGACAGGAAGAGTTGATTGGGGTATAAGACTAATGGGGCAGAACAGCTATAGCTATGAAACAACTGTAAGGCTGAATTATCATCTCAAGGACCAAGGATGCAGAGTTGTGTCACACCAAAATAAAATTCTGCATCCTATCATATGAGTTTACCACCTTGTATTTGTGGAATGTATACCAACAGTATTTGTGGAATTAAAAGCAAACAAAAAGTTTATTTTCTGTATTAGCATCCAGGGGAGGGTGAGTGAAACACACACTTTACTCAGCATCAGGATACATAACACGAAGAAATTAATTAAAACATTGACTCCATTAACAGCCATACTGTTCTTGTAAATAAGAGAATTGCACAAGAAAATCTCTCTCAAATATGGAAAATGTCAGATTTACACCACCATCGCCTCGAAGACAGCACCTAACTAATAAGGATAGATCCACAGTGACAGTGTTTTACAAGCAGATTCACTGACTCTTGATAACTTTTTTCAAACCAGTTTCCGTAGCAACTGCCACCTCAAGCTCCTGTCCCTAAGGCACAAAACATCTAATAAAATAATAATAATAGCAACAATAACAACAATACTATCTACTTCCACAATGTCTATCAGGAGAATATGTTAGATTTCTGCTGGTGAAAAAAGGTTGATTCTTACAGTAGGTATTCAATCTATAGCAAACATTATAATGTATTTTTTATTATTTATTTTGGTTTGTGAGATGGAAAACATAAGTACACAACCCTCTAGAAAATTAAATCAGGGTGAACTGTCCTTTCATTCAAACCATTTGCTGTCATGGCAGTAATGAATTTCAGGAAGGAAATCAGAGAAACATATAAAAGTGAAAAAGGAAACACAGCAAGAACACTCAAATAAGCTATAATTTTCACTTGTTGGTCAGGTTCTGTCCATTAGGAATTGATTTAGGCAGTCCTCCTGACAGGTGTTGAAAGAACTGGGAAAACCTGTTAACTTTTCAAGTAAGTGATGCCTACTATCAAGATCACTGACATCTATTCTTTCTTTGGCAGCAGTGATAAAGGAGTGCAGCATTTTCTGGCTCTCAGAAAATTCCAAGAGAGTTGTAAAAACAGATTCTTTCTACTACTACTTCAACGAAGCATATGATTTTAACCAAGTAGCACATCTGGTATAAAGCCTAGCAGAATCCACTATATGATACAATAATAGTACCTTTATACTCATATAACTCCTCTCTATTCCCTCACGGATTATGCATGACCCATATATACTTCATGATGACAGTAAAACTGCTGAAAGCCAATGTGAGTCTTCTCTCACAGCAGATGGATTAAACACAGATTCAAAGATGTCTTATAATGTACCTAGTAGTGTGCAGATACTCTGAGTTATTCTAAAAAGTGTCTGATACAGAATTATACAGTGCAGTTCTATTTAATACTTGAAAATTGATTATTGAACCATAAACAAAATACTTCCAGATACAGTCTCAAGACAGCACACACACCAACAGGATAGCAGTAATAAGAATAGGTATTTTTACACAGATTTGAATATTAAAATTCAGCAAACAACTTCCCCCTCCCCTCATACTTTTTAATACGGCCTAGCATATTACAATGGGTCCCAGCATTTTATAAGAAGTGCAGTTTGCTTTTAAGTTGAAAACTCAGAGTCATTTGGGGTTACCATACACCTTTGCCTACTACAAATTTAGTCAAGAAAAGTTTCTTTAGTGTGTGCAAAGAGACTGTTAAGTGTGGAAATGATCATAATAATACACCTTACTGGTGTTTTGGCCAGCACTGCTGGTATTCAACCTTCCAGAAAAATTAGTAAGTTTGAAAGTTAAACAACTACCAAAAATTACTTGGGGACTGAAAACCAAATCTTACAGTGCAATGACAGAGCCCATTTTATCCAAAAGCAATGTGAGAAGTGGTTTCATGTCTCTGTAGATAAACCTATGCATGAAAAAATGAGTCATAATGTAGGTTTGCTGTTCTTAGTAGTAAAGCATAACTGAAAAATCATCTTGAAATAAAACACGATTTCATAGGAATAAGAGAACTAACATTGAATTCATTCAACAGGTAAAGGAAGAGGGTCCCACCATTTCCTGTCCCAGAATCTAGGGACTTAAGTATCACACTGTGAATATAATGTTTGAGAACAATTTGCAGTTTGTGTTTGAGTTATAGATATGCCTAGGCAGAATAGTCTTTCCCACGGCTGTGATCCGTGAATCCATTAATTTCCTTGTTTATCTGTCTTTACAACTGTGTGCATTGCCCTGGCCATGCTCATAACACTGTCAGTTCAGGTATCATTAAATTCATTTGAGACTTGTGAGTGCGACTCAGCTCTGAATGCACAATAGAATCATTCAATTACACAACCAAATATTAAGTTAATCATTGGATACAGTAGGATGATAGCAGCAGCAAAAACTATTCTTTTGTTGGTGGTATTTTTTTCCCCTTTGTCTCACTTCGGAGCTCGAATTGTCAGTTAATCAACATCCTGTCATGGCAAAGCCTTGCAAAATGGTGATACCATGTTCTCTCCTGCTCTCTTCTTATCTCACAAAACAGGTTATATTATAACATGATAGTCATCAGGAAACTAAAGCTATTGACTTCTCCATAGAATTATCTGGACAAAATTTAATAGTCTATAACGAAGTAGAATTAAAAAGGCCAACTAATCCCTTCCTGCTTTAAGCTATACAACTTCTTTGAAATACTGCAGAGTTAAAACAGTACAGCATCTGTGATGCAAACCCTTAACCACTAACTTCCTACACGTTTCTAAACACACAGCTCCAACAACAGTAAGATTAAATAGTATTGTGTGAAGAAAGCCTTGCTTCTTAGTCCGGTGCAGAGAAGAAACCTGGAAAATTAAAGGGAGCAGCAGCAAAGAGTGTCAGGGAGGGAAGTGGAATCTGAGGGAGTAATCTGGCAAGCCCAGAACAGCACCCTTCTATGTGATCCCCTGCACAACGTCTCTTTAGATATTCAGAGGATCAGATTTTCACATGCAGTCAAGGAAGCAACAACAAACGAGCGCTCCAGTGATCCTGCTCCTTAGGAAAGCGTGAGCATGTCTGAAGCAGAACACTTCAGCCGGCAGGCTCGCTGTATCCCTGTGTTGCTTGCTTTTGGAACATGGTTGCAGTTTGTTTCAACAGGATGCAACAACTATGGGTTTCTGACCATGAGTGCCACCCCAAGAGGCTGTCCAGGTAACATCTCCAGCACAACCCCTTTTACAGAGCAGTAGATACTGTGCTGAGGTTCTGCATGTCCTATCCTTTCCCCGTTGCTAACAACAATACAGGCAGGTATTTACACACAATATACTCCAGCAGCATTTTAACATATGATTTTTTGGTATTGGGGCTTCTCCGGATGTTGCAGATTTTACCCCACTGGGACCGCACTGGTTCCCCATGTTATATTTATGCAAACTTGACATTGACATCTGTGCAATCTGAGAAAATTCTGTAGTAATTTTTTCTTTTTCTCCCCACACTCTCTCTCTCCCCCAGTTACTGTGTAGGGGAAAAAAAAAAAAAGAACAAGGGACAGAAATTATAAGAAACATTGTTATGGGATTGACTTTCCAGACATTCTCCAGTCTCTGTACAAGAGCACCAGCAATGGCTAGGTACTTGTCTGTTCTTTCTCTACCACTGATTAAAGCCTTGGGTAAGCCATTTGCATCCTTGTAACTTGTGTTCGATCACCTCCAAAACTCAATACTAAAGCTTGTATTAATGCTTTTTTAAATGCTAATGCTAAATTCATGCTAATATTAGGGCTTATATTAAAGCTAATATTAACACTTTCCTAATAAGCATTTGAATATCTACTGTGAAGATACTTTACTTAATAATGATTAAGGCACAAAACTTTGCTCTAAAATAGAGCTAATTTGTGACAAGTGACAATATATCCCTTTTGTATCTTCCTTGTACTGGAACAGCTTATTTCCTTAATAAGATAAGCTTCACAGTGCCTTTTTTTATAGGTTAGATACAATAAGAGGACAGTAATTTTCCAACAGGCAGTAGTGCTATTTTATTACATTTTAACACTAAAGCAGTAAACAGTTCCAAGATCACTGTTGTTATTACTTCTTGAATAGATTAATTATCTCAGTTGTCCCCATCAGCTATAGCAGAAGTTTATTGCTTTGGGTTTTTTAAAGGAAAGAAGTTAGAAAATAATATTCTTATGAAGTTCATGGGACTGGATCTTATCTTAAAGCTCCTGCAGAAGGAAATCTAAGGAAGAGGGGAGACTGGTGGCAGTTCTGTATGCCATTTCAGCTGGAAGCCATGCACAGCTGCTCTACGCAGCTACAGACCTGTGCAGTGCATATTATCTTAATTGGACCAATCATCTACCCAAGCTAGCAGTGGCATGCTGGCTAGCCGTGTGCCAGGCTTGCTCCTGGCAGGAGATACAGTGCTCTCACTCTCCAGCTCAGCAGGCTGCGAGGGCACCGCTACTGCAGAGGGAGAGTGGGGCAGGGAGCAGGGAGGGAGGAGGAGGAACAACAACAAAATTCCAGCTGCACTTGCTCACATAAGAGCTCCCTGTTCAACAGCCTTGGAAACAGCAATGGCACCAAGGTCCACAGGAAGCCTGCACGGTGCCAAGTTGGCATCTGCTGGGGAGGAAAGGAAGCTGCTGGGGAAAGAAAAAAAAAAACAACCCAAGATAGAAAAGAGTAGAGAAGAATCACTAGAAAGAAGTTAAATATTTAAAATAAGTATGGAAGCTGAACACTGAGTGCTGCTTTTGCCCTAAGACTTCAGTTTGGCAGGAAAACCTAGATTAAAATAGCTGAGAAAAATGCAGCCAATACTGTCTCAGGTATTGGTCTTGCACAACTTGGTGGACTGCTATGCAAGGCAGATGGAAGGTTAAATTAAATTACAGGAAGCCATGCCAAAGATGCAGAACATGGTGTTCTCCACCACATGAAAGAATTTTCACTGACAGATCTAGCTTTCATATAGGTATAAAACAGAACTAAAACTTTTCCTATTTATTAGAAAGTTCACAGAATTTAAGATGTCTTCCCTAGTGCCCTAAACCCATTCAAGCACTGTAATTGCAATTTGCCTACTCAAAACTCACAAATGATTACATGGGCATAGTCTACTTCTGTTCCTGCAGTCTCTGAAGTAGCTCATATTATGAGAGCCTCATCACAATGGTTTTTACTCTGGTAGCCAAAAGCTTTATATATTTATAATCATTAAAATTAAATGTGTGTAAACGTTACAGCTCTCACATACCTCCACATACTCTCACACATTAAAAAAATAAGTTGCTTTAGCAAGTATTTTTTCAAGAATTACTTCAGCTAATTAAATGCTACACACTTCCTACATAATGTAAACACCAAACCACAATTATCAGAATTAACCACCTGTAACAAACCAACTGTAGGACAGCATAGGACAAGAGAGTATATTAATGGGGTCAGCAGAAAATCTGGGTATCAAGGTAGGTGCCACTAAAAACTCTGGCAACCCCTAATAAAGTAAATTTAAGGACATTTGAAGTTGTATTCTAAACATTTGGCAATCACTGTATTTTAGCCATCATGATCATTTAGAGATTTTGCTAATTTGATCTGCAAGGTTTTTAGCACTAATCCCAGTCTTGAAGCCAAAGAGAAACTTCTGATCTTTGATAGGTACAGCCAAAAAATACTGGGTTTAAGTAGGAAATAAAATATATCCCTTTAGTCATTTTATTTTGTCCCACAAGATGTTTTTGCAATATTTTGCTGGAGTTTCCTAAATACTCTCTCTCCTTGGTGGCTTATATCTGCTTGTTACCACTGAACAAAATTGCTAATACAGATGAATGTAAAAAATCAACCGAGCTAACAGAAAATTTCTCTGAGGGGTTATTTAAAGATGGTATGTTGTTACTCATTTTTGAGATGTGTATTGGGTTTGCATGTGGGGTGGGGGGACGGAGGTGGGGCACATGGCTAGAAAAAGCCAATGCCAGCCAGCTTCAAGACCGACCAGCTGCTGTCCAAGATAATCAGCAAGTGTCATTAATGCCTCTGTGACAACATGTTTAAGAAGTAGGGGTGAGAAAACACCACATAAAAACACCCAAAACACAACACACCGAACACTGGAGAGGGAATTTTGCAGCAGAGTGAGAAAGAGAACAAGATGTGAGAGAAACAACTCTGTAGACACCAAGGTCCATGAAGGAAAGAGGAGGAGGTGCTCCAGGCACCAGAGCAGAGGTTCCCCTGCAGCCCATGGTGAGAGGGCAGGCTGGGCCCCTGCAGACATGGAAGGTCACGGGGGAGCAGAGACCCCAGTGTAGGCTGAGGAGGATGCCACGCCAGAGCAGGTGGATGCCCAAAGAAGGCTGTGACCTCATGAGAAACCCATGCTGGAAGAGCCTTCTGGCAGGACCTGTGACCCTGTGGAAAGAGAAGCCCAGGCTGGAGCAGGTTTGCTGGCAGGACTTGTGACCCCACGGGGGACCCACACTGGAGCAGGCTGTTCCTGAAGGACTGCACCCCATGGAAAGGACCCATGCTGGAGCAGTTAATGAAGAACTGCAGCCCATGGGAAGGACACATGTCTGAGAAGTTCATCGAGAACTGCCTCCTGTGGGAGGGACCCCATGCTGGAGTAGGAGAAGAGTGTGAGGAGTCATCCCCCTGAGCAGCAGACACCCCATGTGATGAACTGACCAGTGCCCCTGTTCCCTGTTCCCCTGGGCCGTGTAGGGGGAA
>NW_010227580.1:0-24256 GCF_000690775.1 Eurypyga helias | reverse complement strand
TACTCTGATTTGGTTGGTGATAAATATTTTTTTCCCCCCAAGCTGAGTCTCTTTTACCCATGATAATTGTTGAACAATCTCTCCCTGTCCTCATCTCTACCCGTGAGCCTTTCATATCTTATCTCCCCTGTCCAGCTGGGCAGGGTAGCGACAGAGCAGACCTGGTGGGCACCCAGCATCCAGCCAGGGTCAACCCACCACAAGATGAGACCAGAACAAGCATTGAATATCCCTGCAAGAGAGATGCGTACGGCGGCTGTGTACGCCCTACTGCCCCGTTAGCATCTGCCGGTTAAGATAGGAATAACTGCATTTAGCTGGAGGTGGTGAAGGCCAGGTGGCACGATGTCCAGCACGACTGGTGTTAGCTAGCAGAGGGCACAGTGATTCTAAACACAGAACTGCCATCTGGATTCACTGCATATATTCAGTGAAATATTTTAAATGGAATACAAAGCGGAGTTCTTAATCAAACTCTTCTTTTTTTTTCATTTGATGACCACACTGGGGACAGAAAGATGAGGGACGGATGTGTCAAGGTTTTTTTTCATAAAGTGAAACAAACAGAAATATTTCCATAATGGAAAGAGGTATTTTGTTCATCCCAAAACAAAATACTGGGGGAAGCATGAGTAGCCTTTTTTTTTTTCCTCCAATCAAGTAAACAAATCAGAGAAAAACTTCTAAAAAAGAAAGCAAGAGGTAAGCATTTAAACCCTTTGATGAATTTGATCCAAATTCACTGTTTTGCTCAAAGATTTTTCATCAAATTTGATAAATTTTAACCTGCATTAAAAGCACTCGATTTCTACACTTGTGTTGGAATGTATTTGTCTATCCTTCTACTTGGAGTCAGAGCTCTGCATCACTAAATCGATTACACCCTGTTAAGCCCATGTTCTGCAGACATTCTTGGACAGTACATGCGATAAGAAATAGCAAAAAGGAGACAGATTTAGATAAGGTTTGCATTATATAAACTCAGACAGTATCACTAATTGTAACTTTAAAAATGGCAAGAAATAGTGTGTATAGGTTTTATTGGCAGAGGATGGCAATATCAACTGAGACTGATTTTAAAACCTCAAAAGATACACAAAAAAACATAATATGCAGCTATGCTTTGTTTGAAGATAACAGCTGTAAATTTGAAGAAATAAGACAAGTTCAGGGCAATAGTGAAGAAAAAGATAACATTAAATATGAGAAAATAACTCTAAATTATAGAAGACAATATATTGAGTAAACACTATTGAGTAAATACCAATTTACCTAAATTGATGTCTGCTTACTTTCATTAAAATGTTTGGTAATTAATGATCCTGCTGTAGCTTGTGTGCAAATAATTTGATACAAATGAGTAACTAAAATCTGGCTTTTATTAATCTCAGACCACTCACTTGGGAGACCCATTTCTAAACTCTTGTAAACAATACAACTGTTTCCCACCACCTTCAAGATTGTCTTGTCCTCTTGGTTCTGATGGTTCTGAAGTTTCTCTCTCCAAAATGCTGACCTGTAGCTAAGATCACTTCTAGGAAAATATAATGGAAATGAAATAAGTTTCTTTGGAAGGCTATAGTTTCAAACAAACTGTATTTTCAATTGGATGATGTTTTATGGAAGACTCACGTAATAATTTTTTTTTTAACCACTTTTTAAACAGCTAAGGCTTCTTTTCCATTATTCAATCAGCTCTAGAACTACACAAGTAAAATCAAAACTATTCCTAACCTCCTGATCATCATGTTAAAAGAATTATATTAGGGGTGTATTTATATTTGCTTTTACAAAAATGGACAATTGTATGTACTCATATTGATTTTCAGGAAACCTGACTGAAGTTTGCTCTAATTCACTCTGGTATAACCAATTCTAAAATTTTAAAAACTCTTCTGCACATTTAAGAAAGTGAGACTGCTGATGTACCCTGTGCAGGTGCAGCCCTGTCTCTACATTTTATCCACACCATTCCAGATGCCCTTTCCTATTCACCAATCCACTTGGAAAGCAATTTTTTTTTTTTCCCAAGTTATTTTTTTTCTTACACATTAGCTCCCTGTTCTAATTCACTGTGTAGACAAAACAGGCAACAGCACTTCCATAGAAGGACAGTAAAGAGGAGAGAAAAAACGGAATGGGGACTAGGAAAGAGATCATGGAAGCAGACATTTCCATCAAGTTGCACATAACTGAGTACACAGGAAGGAGTCAACTGAAGTATTAGCTACTTTGAGCATTCAACTTTTTCTCATCACTTGAGAGACATTATATCAGTGAAACAAGTTCACCACAGAAAAATCACTTAATGAATCATTAGCATAATCTAGTTTAGAAAATCTTACTGAAGTAAAAAGAAAAGTCTACATGGTTTTTCATGACAGAAGGGGGTTTATCATAGCAGAAGATTAGGGAGTATAAATACAGTAGTGAAATAGCTGCTACTGAGGTGGATGAACTAGCGGGAGAGGAGAAAGCAGAAGTGGCATTTGGTATTGTTCTCCTCTCCCAAGCAATCCTGTAATTTCATAGCAACTGTGTAAACCACTACTTTGGAATGGTGGGAGTAAAGGTCCCTTAGTCCTGAAGGAGGAAAGGAGGTGGGAAGGAAGGGACACTCCCCCCAATCAGGATCCCAGAATTGCTTTGTAGGAAATGCACAGTTCAAATTACTTGCATTTGAAGGTCAAACTTGGTGCCAAGCATAAGCACAGTGAAACTCAAATTGTTCAGAAAACCCTCTATTGCTTTCAACCATACAAAAGTCAAAATTAATATATCTTCTAAATTAAACCTGACACGCTTTAAAATGGGAGCCAATCTGTTTTCAATTCTGCAATCATTCACAGCTCCTATTCTATTAAACCAAAAGACAGAACAAGCTTAAAATGCATTAACTTAGTTAAACAAAGCCTGATTTTATGATGCAAATGTCAGTCTTCACGGTTCACCGAGTTCTTTTAAATGTTATAGGACTTGTCTACATTACCTCAGCTGACAGGATTTTTATAGTTCTTTTTTCAGTATGTATCAGGCAGGGTCCCTGCTCTACCACCCACAGCATGCTGATCCAAATATCTGAAGTCATGCGCATTTGCTTCCCAAAAAGTTCCTGCTCTGCAGGTTGGCACACTGTAACTACCGTATCCCGAAGCAGCTCACAGGAGTGCTCCTGCAGAGCCCTCATGGAGAGCTTTTTACTCCATAAACCTCAAACAGATATACCTACATAGCAGGTACAACCAAGTACCAACATTTTAAGTCATGATGTCAACTGCTGTGTATATTTGTTTCCCAATGGGAACTAAGGCACCATGAATTACATCACCTTCCTCCCCTTTCTCTTCATTAACTGGGGGGAAAAAAACCTCATACACAGATTAGCACGTCTGTCTCAAAACAAGCAACCTAATGAATTAGTCAATGTTAGGGGGAAAAAATATCTTTTTTTAATTACTAGGAGAATACATATAAACAGTGAAGAAATGAATTATTCAAATATAATGAGTCATACAAACCAAATACTGTATTTTAGAGACACTGTCACAGGAACCAAGTCTTAAAAAAGTTCAAGTAGACATACAACTCCAGATATTGGTAAGGGAAATGAAAAAAACTGCCCCATTAAAATGCTGGTAATCCCTGTGAGAATGTATTTAAAGCAACTCCTAATTAAGAGATGCTTCCAGTTTCAGCCACACCAGAGCACTTTAACCCTTGCAACATAGAGACACCTTGTTCAGTGGAGTTCAGTTAATTTAATTCATTTTTCATCTGCTGAAAGACAAGCAGAGTGATTTAACTTTGCTGTGACACAAGTAATAAAAGAGGAGACCATACTAAATAAGGTCAGCAGAAAACAGAACTTGATGTCTTAGCTAAGACATAGCCCAGCGTAAGTAACCAGTGAATAAATTATTTAATTATCACACCACACAAATACACAATTTCTTTAAACTGCCTCTTTATGAAAATCAGAAGTGTCTGATACCCATCTTGGCTAGCTGCCAAGAAGTATAATTAACTATCAGTCATATATGAAGCAAAGTAACATCTTACTTGTGTTCCAGCTAAGCACTGAACTATAAGGCAAATAGCTGATACTGTTATATGCCGTTGTGAAGTGGAAAAAACGTTTTCAAAACAGACAAGCAGAAGCAATAGGAAAGAAGTTCCCTGCGTTTTGCTGCTGGGAAAGGATTCCCTTTTTCCTCTCCCACTCTATGTGGTCACAAGTCTACTTTGTCTTGCCCGAGTCCCCTCAGGAAGATTGTGTAAATTATGAAGTACTGCTAGCATACAAAAATAATCAGGATACACTAAATATTAGACTAAACTGTATGTGACTGCCACGTGTGCATAGCTTTTCCACCAGAAACTGAAGGGAAACGTACAAGGGATTGTTTTGGCAGAATTCAGAGACTGTTCTGGAGATAAAATTTCCAGACTGCAGTTCCCTCTTCATCTATTTATTCATTCTGAGTCTGGAGATTTGAAAAATTATCCATTAACAATCACCTCTGTGGAGTGGGGCTATCTGTCACTAGATGAAACTAAAGACAGCACAGATGGGCAACAACTTTATTATGATGGAGAATAAATATAAAATAAATTCTATAATAGCATTATTATACCACCTTACAAGTATTTAAAACCTGAAAGCTGAGAGAAAACAAAAATTATATGACTGCCAAGAAAGCATAAACTTCCATTCTTCCCACGTGAATGGCCTTTTCTCCTGTGCAGAGAGCACAGTTACCATCGACACTGATCATGAGACAATTCACCAAAAGCCATTAATAACCAGGGATGGTTGTTACAGTAGGGACAGGTGCGTCTATTTCCACCAAAGCTTTTTCTCCTTCAACTCTTTATTTCCCTCCTGCAGCGAGCAAGGACAATACAGATGGTTAGAACCAAGCACAGCCCTGCAGCAATACCAGGGGAGGAGGTGGCACAGGCGGGGAGCTCGACGTACACTGCATCTGTGCAGCCCCTCGCATGGGGGATCCCCACCAGCAAAACTGCATTACAGCTGCCACTGCCAATTATATCTGATTTCCATACAGGTACAGGCTCAAACCTGTTAATAAAATTATTCTCCTGGGTGAGATCAGTCCTAATTTTACCAAGCCTTTACCTTTCAAACACATGATGCAGCAACATTTCCACCCTAAACAATTGTTCCAAACCCATTCTTTCTTTTTCTAATTTACAACAATAAATGTAACTAAAGTGTTATATTTAATCCAGAAATTTCTCACCTCAAAACATCAGCTAAGGTTTTCAAAGAACTATAATACACACTTATTACTTTTGAAGGTACATTAAACAGCCCACAAGAATGAAGTTTCTCATTCCTAAGCAACATCCCCTGTGTCAGCCTGATTTCAGACTGTATGGAATCTGCTTGAGTCACTGTAGTGACCCATGACTTATTCCCCTCTGTTGGCCATCCTGCCTTTGAGCTCTGTCTCCTATACTATGACAAAAGTGGTTTATCTGAAGGTCTAACTGGCACACATAGCTCTGGAAGCAGCCCAGTCAGAGTGTCTAGTCCATGCACATACTCCTTTAAGGCATCAAAGCAGTTTAGAGGAACCAAATCAGTTCCAAATCAGTGAACGGACCCAGCTGACTTAATTCAATTAAATTTGCATGTTATGATTCGTGTCTACTGTACCCATAATTGCTTTTACTTCTCAATGGAGAGGAGAAGGAAGAGAAGTTTACTATGTCCTGCTTCCATATTTGTTAGAAATAACAAAATCATCTACTAAAGCTTTCAGCTAGAAAAGTCAATCAGCAATTCAACACCTTCACTCATTAATTTAACATTTTAATTCAATATTTGGGAAGCCACATATAACAGGAATCCTGTGCAGTATCTGATACTCAAATGTGCACAAATCAAAGCCGGATCCCTTCTGAAACATGTATTTTAGTAAAAATACATGTGATCAGGCTTACAGAGGCAAGTGGGTAAACTGAGTAACATGCAGACGTTCAAATTAGGTGAGGTGCTGACTAAGTTTTTGGACATCCTATTTTTGTGCTCCTGGAGAATACAAGAAGTTTAGAGTTACTGAAGTAGATCTTGTATCTAACACATACAACTGAGTATTTGTTTGGAAATAGATCAGTGGAGGATAGCTCAAATTGAACCCCTCAGTAGTGTCACTGGAAAGCATCCCCATCTTCAACATAGAAAAGTTGATCAATGCTATTTAAACAACAAGCAATTATCTGTAATGCTGTCATCAATCCCGAATTTCTGAAGTAATGGGGTTTAATTTTTCCAAATTTCTATAAGCTGATAAAACAGCCTAAACCTCATTTTTATCACTGTGCTGGACAGAATTAATTTTCTTCCCAGTAGCTGGTATGAGGCTATATTTTGGATTTGCCCTGAGAAGAGTACTGATAGGTGGGTTTTACCTGGTGCTGGAGAGTGCTTGTAGCAATTCAAGGACTTTTTCAGTTTCTGATACTGCACCTGTATTCCCAACTTTCTTGCTACAAGCAGTGTGGAGGGGAACACAGTTCAGACAGCTGACCCAAACTGACCAAGGGAGTATTTCATTCCATAGCACGTCATGCTCAGTATATAAGTGGGGTGGGCAGGGGGACCATTGCTTGCTTGATTAGCTCATTAGTTCACGTGTTAGTTGGTGGGTCGGTTGGCTCTGTCGGTTGCGCTCTTACTTAACTGCGATCACTCTCAGGCTCTCTGGCTCTGGCTCTCACTACTCAGGACCTGGCTGTGCATCGGTCAGTGGGTATAAATATAAATATATTCATTTATATTCAATTATTAAATCATTCTTGTCTCAATCCGTGAGCTTCCTTGTCTTTTTCCTCTGATTCTCCTTGTCCACTGCAGGAGCAGGGAGGTGAGGGAGCAACTGTGTGGTACTTAATTGCTAGCCAAGGTTAAAGCATGACAACCATGAAATCAACAGATTAAACAGTACATACAACATTTTATTCTAACAGCTGTCTAGTTGCTAAAAATCTCCTTAAAATGCAGAAAGTTACATCAGCGATACCCTACTAGAAAAGCATTAGGATGGATAATACAATAAATGTTGGAGTGGAGCAAAAAGCACAGACAGTAGCAGTTTGCTCTAAAAATAAAGGAGCCTGGCATGTTTATAAAGTAGACCTCCTTCTGCCATGGTTAACTGAAATTACTGCTTTTCTTACAATGAGGATTCAGTAACAAATACAGCATTGTAATAGGGGAAGATAATGTGGAAGCCCACAGAGAACTGCATTTCTGCAGAACGGTAGCAATTCATTTCAACATGGAGTTATATAAAATAAGCACAGTAATAAGAAATATGAAGTTTATCAGGACAGTTCATGAGAGTTTTAACACGTGCTATGTTTCCCTGCAAAGATTTTACTCTCGCTATTCATCACCCAAACCCAACAGACACTGCAAAGAAATTCTGGACATTTGCACAAGAAAAACACATTGTGTTTCTGAAGGATTTCCAACATTCCCTGTGGGATGTGCCCACAGTGTGTACTCCATCACCAGATTTCCGTTCTGACTGCTTTTCATCCCATTATCTTTTTAAACTGTCTATTCATAATACATATTGTCTTCCCATTGGACAGGAAGGGACACCAATGTCAGCCCCTTCTTGTTATGCCACTACCTAATGTGTACTAAACTGAGTTTGGCTGGAGCAGAAAATAGCTAATTACTATTAGGTTTGTAAACATAGTCATTACAGACAAAACCCAAGCTCTTCTGAGCTTGTTTGCTGCATATTCTCAGCTCTTCCTGATATACTGCTTCTTTCCTTCAGCGGCATCTTTCATAAACGAAGTGTTATATTCATGTACATGCCACAGAGCTAGAGGTCAACTGAAACATAGCTCCACCATCAATATCTGAAGCATAGGCTAGAGAATTATATGTGGCAATGTTTCACTGCATTATCTCATGGCAAACATAAAAGGAACAACAGAGATATTTCTTAAAGAAGATTTTCTCTCTTGAGAAAGTTTAAGCCCAACCAGTGAAAAGGGAGTGTTGGGAGAAAGAGATCTGACAGCCACTGACTCTGTGTAACAAATATTCCACTGCATTTGAGACACTGCTGTGAAAATCTTCATGACATTTATAAGAAAGGTTTCTAAATACACAGAGAAAAATATCTAGCTTCTGGTTATCTTCAAATTTATTAGATGTTGTCATGGTTTAACTCCAGTCAGCGATTAAGTAAAACAGAGCCACTTATTCACCTCCCCTCTTCACCACTGGGATGGGGGCAAGAATTGCAGGAAAAAAAAACCTCACAGGTTGAGGTAAGAAAAGTTTAAAAGTGACATAAAATTATACTACTACTAATGGTAGTATATAACGAAAAGGAAAACAACATTAAAAAGAAAAAAAAAGACACAAAACCCAAGGAAAAAAACCCGAGTGATACAACCATTGCCCGAAAAAAAAAAAAAAAGACACAAAACCTAAGGAAAAAAACCCGAGTGATAAAACCATTGCCCACTTGCTGACTGACACCCCACCAATCCCTGAGCAGCGATCCCTCCAGCCAACTCCTCTCAGTTTATATGCTGAGCATGACATCTTATGGCATGAAATATCCCTTGGTCAGTTTGGGTCAGCTGTCCTGGCTGCATCGCCTCCACCTTCTTGTAGAGAAGATGAGAGGACAGGGGCAGTATCAGAAACTGAAGAAGTCCTTGACTTAATGTAAATATTGCTTGTCAACAACCAAAACAGTGTTGTTAACCTTCTTCCCAGCACAAATCCCAAACATAGCTTCATACTAGCTACTGTGAAGAAAAATTAACCCTATCCCAGACAAAATCCAGCAGAGACATGCTTATTGTCAGCAAGCTACGATAATTTAAAACATCCAAAGTAGCTCATTTACAGTAACTCCTACAATCCACTATATGTGCTGCATTAGTATCTACCCATGAAGGTAACGTTACAGACAAAATACCTACTCTATCAAAAGGATATTTTATGGTTGCTGAAGACTATCATAAGAGTTATCTACCCTTCAGACTACAACCAATTTTCAAAGACATGCCAGAGAGCATAATGTAACTACAGCATCACGGTTCAGATGCATCTGTGAAGAGGTTGATAAAGAAGGAAGGAAAGGACTAGGAGTCTGTAAAAACACAGAAAACAAAACAAGGCATAGGAAAACAACATGAATACTCACTTTCAGGAGACATAAGCATCTCAGCAGTAGACGAGCTAATAAAGTTAAAATGCCTTGGGCATAAACCTGAGCAACCTTGTTTAGCCAAGCTAAATGGAAGCCAAGGAGAAATTTAATACCAGCCTACAACTATGTGAATGGCAGTTAAAACTGATGTCAGAGATGCTTTTCTGTATGATTCTACAACAATAACCTGTCACCCCTTGTAGCGTGGAAGGTTCTGACTAGACATTAGGAAAAAGCTTATCAGAAGGGTTGGGCAGCCCAGGGACAGCTGCTGAAACCTCCATCCTCAGAAATGTTCTGGATTCAGCATGGCAATAGCATAGGCTTAGACTAGATTATGAGAGATTTTAACCAAAATTTCTAAGATTCTATAAAAAGCAGGAAGAATTAGAATGGCAGAAAGAAATAATATAACATATATATATGTGTGCAATGGTATTAAGATATGAGAGATAATAGAGATATATTTTCCAGCTGTAGGTTCAGATATACCCGTGACCTGAAATGACCAACTAGAAAGGTTTAGGATAAGTGTGTTAAATATATAATTGCTGTCTTCAGCAAAATTCAGTTAGAAATTCTTAAAATTAATAAATTCAGTATTCGTAAACTATTCTCCAGTTTTAGTACTTGATTTACTGATACCACAGAGAAAAATCTGTTTAAAAAGAACACCTATCTTTGAATGTCTGCATTACCACATATGGGAAACTAAATACTTCTCCCATTTCGATTTCATAAACATTTTTCCCAAAATGCTAAGATGTCAGCCTAAAGCAGAGCTTCCCAACAAAATCTAAAGCTTAAACTGAAAGCAAGCTATGCAATATTATGGACAAATATGCTCCTGCTCATCAATAAAGAAATGAAAGAAGAAAAATTACAGTGAAAGTGTTCTAATTTTAAAGGACACAATGAAATATTTGTTGTGATAATAACAAGAATGACCTAACCTCAGTATTGACCTAAGATACTCGATTTCATTGGGTTTAATCTCCCATTATGCATAGTTTATAACCCAGAGCATTGCTCTAAGTAAGCAGATCAAAGAACATTAATAGACAGGAGCATTCTACCTGCCATTTAGTGTTCAGAACTCATTTACTGCTGACTCTGACGTTTATTCTTAAAATCCTTCATGAGACACCCCAATCTCAAAATATGTGCCAACTGAATAGGAGTCTGAAAGACCACTAAGCCTAAATAACTTATTTTGCAGAAACAATTCCAAAGTATTCAAAGAGTACCTTTATCTTAATAACCACTATGAGGTATAAGAAAAATAAATTTCTTATGCTACCAGTGACTAGCTGAAGTCAAACATTAATTCCTAGATGCAGAGTTTTCAGAAAAAATAAGTACAGCCTTAAAGACTTTAAACTTAAATACTAGAAGTGACAAAGAAACTCACATTTTAGTACTTTGTAATCTGCAAACAATATTTTTCATACTAGAAACACAACTGATTTTTCTGAAGCATCATTTATATTTCTTTATTATATTCAAAATGTTTATCCCCTAATTAAGGCATTAAATTTTTAAACTGGTTCTTTCGGAATCATGTTCACACTTAAAGAACAGCTTCTAACCTCCAACGTCTGCATTTGTAGCCCATGCAGAAATACCAGAGTTGTTTCAGTGTAGTTAGTTTCAGTACCAGTGACGAAGGAGCCACAGAGCGGGGTGTTCAATACATGCTGCTGTCTCTCTCTCTAGCACCCCAATCATATACCTGGAGTTCTGTGCCTGACTGTAACCCTCAGCCCTGGGCCAACTATTTGATTGAAAGCCTATTCAATGCATTACAAATGTGTGAACCTTGGCTGTTTTGCTGAGAAACTTATTTCAAGATGTGAGGAAGTACATGAACTAAAACCATGAAAGACTAAAAATGTTGAAGCAAATTAATGTAATTTTTGATACAGGCATCCTTCTCAGCTTAAAGGTTTTACAGTAAAAAAGACATTAAAAGTTTAAAAACAATAATTAAAAAAACATTATTGAAAGATGATCGAAAATTGGCCTCATCCAAGGAAAAATAAAGCCTGACTTCCTCAACTCCCTGAGGTCTCTTGGCCAGCAGACTTATCAGCAGGCCCATCTAATAATGCTGCTTATTTATTGTTCATAGTAGCAACCACATTTTATACACACTGTCCCTTTCTCAGTGGTAAAGTTATCTGAACAAAACTGATCTTGACAGAGAGGAGGTTACACCAGAACATACAGACATATTAAAGGACAAATGGATGCATCCATATGAGCTGCAATGACTAGTTGCTCTCCATAGGGCATAAATGAATACCATCCTCAGTACATAATAGCTTTACAAAACTTATTCTATTAGGCATCCAAAAAAAAGACTGTCGTGATAAAATATAAAAAGTAAATATTATAGTAGAAATATCACTGACACTGAATTCCTTAAACTCTTCAACAGCTAAATGCTGAAGTCCTTGAGTTTAAAGCATAACATTTCTTATTGTGCATTTTCTAACTTAAAGCGTGATTAACGACGTTTGAACATTTGAACTCTGGAAGACAGCTGACATCTCCTAACTCTCAGTATTCATGCAGTGAATAAAGGCTGTGATACCTGGTGCATGTACCAAAAAAAAAAAAAAAAGCTATCATATGTATAGTGATATTCAAGTACAATTCAGGCATAAAAGCAATTAGTGCTTACTATAATTAGCTTTATACTTGGAATCATTAATATCTAATTCCAGACATATCCATTAACTCACATTTTAAGCAGCAGTATTTGGAAGGATTCGGTTCAAAGAGAAAAGAGTGCATGGTAAAGAGGCCAGAGTCCTGCTCAAGTACTCCAGGTCTCTGCATGTTTTCAGACAACAGCCAAGAACAAATTTTTCAGAAGGGTTCCAGAAGCTCCTGGAGCTTAAGCCTTATCACAAGTCAGCTGCCTCACAGGTCACATCTTCCCACCCTTTTGAAACTAGGCCACTCTGAAAAAGTCAACACAGAATAGCTAACAGATCAGAAAAAATGTTTTAATTATTTGTCTCACAAAATGGTAACATTCTCCTTTTTGTACTCTTTTCACTTAATCCTAGGTGCCCTTTCACAGGTATCCCATACTAGTCTTTAATATTGACGGTTAATAACTATCGTTAAGTTTTTATCAAGACTGCATATACAATAATATTAGTTTAATGTTCTTGAAAACTTAGAGTTCAGGATTACTCTTCACAAAGTTGAGCTGAGTTATGGAAAGAAAAACTATAATCACAATCTGTTCACACAATGACATCCAGTCATTCCATCAATAGTCTTACCTCTAGCACTTCCATCATTCCTTCACATAATACAAATTTGTTACTAGACTCGATAACTCACACATCTAAGGCCTAATACATACTTCCAAATTATTCTTCAGATATGAATAAAGTGCAATTGCTCAGTCATTCCTCCATTCCACAGGTCAACAAGTAAGTGATGCAACAAATAAGTAACTAAGCACTTCATAAGCATACAAAGTCAACATTCACTGAGTGCTTATGCTTTTTTGAGAACATGCTGAGAGCATTAAGTGTAGTTCTTTAAATTCATACAGTAAGTCAGTACAACTGCTACTTCTCAGCTAAGGTAATCATAGGCAACTCCTTTTTAAAAGATTTTTAAAACCAAAAAACTTCTTTGTATTCTGTTTGTTTAATTTAATGCCAGTGTTCTCAACTTACAGATGCTAATTTTGTCTGTGGCTTTTCTCAACAGAAGCATGCCTTAGACAGGAGGGAGAGAAATGAAAAGTGTCTGGCTGCTGGTAATGGGATAGTTGTGCATGTAAGCTGACTTGTGCTTTAGATAGCCTTAGACCGACATAACCAAGTAGCAAATTGCTAAGCAAGAGTTCAGGTACTGCGTCCTTGAAATTATATGTAGCAAACCATTCATCTGTGGAAATTAAAGGCTAGGGATAATGGTTATATCTAGAAAATGGGAGAAGTTAAATTCCCAAAAAGTACTACTTAATGTACTAGAAGTATATTTGGTGAATATGGCTATCTTCTATATTCGTCAGAAATACGCAAATTATTGCCTACCAAAGATGAAACTCACTGTCCCCTAAATTCAAAATGAACATTTATTGAGCATCATCCATTACTAATGGATTAATGGTTAATTAATTATCTATAAACCAAAGCATATATTTATCCCAGAATATTAAGCCTGTAAAAACAAGCAGGGGAGATGAAAAAATAAAATACAGGAAAAGAGGAATAGACATTCTGAAAATTATTCTGAAAAGGCAGGACATCCTGCAAAGTCATTCCCGTCTTGCATTTCTGCTATCAGGGCAGAATTTTCATTCTTTAATTTTCATTCCTATTCTTCTTCTATAAAGAGACACTTCCCTTATTTACAGATTTGTAAGTTCAGCCCATACAGTTCTATGTAAATTTATCTATATATTACAAAATGCTTTGTGGAAAAAAGTTGTGTGCTTTTGTGTCAAATTACCAATATTAATCATTGAACTAGAACCTATCTTTAAAATTCAACAATAACATTAAGAATATATTTATTATGGCTAAAGTTAGAAACATACACACAAAGCACAAAAAAGCTGGAACCTGGCACAATAGCAGTATACCAAAAGTCTTCATTAATTTAGGAAAAGTTCTCCCTACTTTTAAAACAGGAGTATTTAACTTTCTTTTCTCACTGGAATTCAGAGTTTACACATGGCTGACACCGGGGAGCCTTTTTTCCTTAAGACATAAACAATACATTGACTAAGAACAAATTTCATGATCTGTTCATTCAAATCAATCACTTTTGTCAGTAACAGTAACAATATACACTCAATTACCTGGCAGATAGAGCCAAGAACCAGTGCTGCACATTAAATTGCAAAGACCATTGACAAGGGAAATCTGAAAGGACAAATGAGCGTTTATTTATGTGAAATGGATGAATCAG
Organism: Eurypyga helias; assembly: GCF_000690775.1. Classification (NCBI taxonomy): domain Eukaryota; kingdom Metazoa; phylum Chordata; class Aves; order Eurypygiformes; family Eurypygidae; genus Eurypyga; species Eurypyga helias. The sequence goes on along the minus strand of NW_010227580.1, from coordinate 10,091 downwards.
AAAATGGTCATCTCCATGTGATGCAAGATGAGGGTGGGAAATGACACCAACTGTTGCATTCATACTCCATGAAGAAAAACAGCAAGAGGTCTGATAGAATCATAGAAGAGTTTGGATGGAAGGGACCTTAAAGATCATCTAGTTCCAACCCCCACTGCCATGGGCAGGGACACCTTCCACTAGACCAGGCTGCTCAAAGCCTCATCCAGCCTAGCCTTGGAGATGGCCAGGGATGGGGCATCCACTACTACTCTAGGCAACCTGTTCCAGTGCTTCACCACCCTTCTCCATGAAAAATTTCTTTTTGATATCTAATCTAAACATCCCCACTTTCAATTTAAACCCATTACCCCTTGTCCTGTCACTACAGGGTGATGTCCCACCCCATCCCCACAGCCCTGCCCAGCCCTACCGTGGCTATACCCAACTGAAGTTCCCCTCACCAGGCCTGAATCTTGACCCCACCTATGGCCCAACATCCCAGTCTGACCTTTGCCTGTCCCTTGGAGGTGCCTGGTGCCCCAGGGCTGGGTCTGTCCACAGCTGGGCCCCAGACCTGCTCCGGGGACAGACCCTGGCTGGCAAAGTCCTGCCCTGCTGGGGACACCCGGTAGACTCCCACACCATGGTGGCTCAAGCCTCACTGCACCCTGGCATTAAGTTTCAAAGAAAAAACCCAACAAACCACTACTATCTGATAAAACATTTTCCAGTAAGCAATTTTCCCGTAAGACCAACTCAGATGATCTGGCTGATATTTAGATACACTCAAAGCACTAGAAATGTCACAGCTAATTCTTGCATTAAGAATATTAAACAAGTTCCTCCAACCTTCAACTCACAAACATACTTTCTGGAGAAGGTTCTGAAGTGGAGAAAAGTGAGTAAGATTTATCTCAGCTTATTCTAACAAAACGCCCTCAAAATATTAGGTGCATTCATCACATATCAGTCTGCTGAAAACAAAATAAGTAGGAAAAAAACACCAACCATTAAACTTATGTAGCATGTGAGGATGTTTGTGTTTCACTTGGATAAATTTAGTTAGTACTGTGGGCGGCAGAGCTCCACTACTCTCTGCCTTTGTCCTTTGTAAAAACTACCCAACTGCAATACAAACCATATCCTTTAAACAGCACTCTACGTTTCTATTCAGAAAACAGACATATGGTCCAGGGCTCTCATTCTAAAAAGTGGATAAAACCATAGAGAGTATAAGTAAAGCAAACCTATTTAATTGTAACTTACATTAAGTCTGGAGCCAACTGTACCCATCAGGTATCTTGGGAATGCTATGCTGCTTGTTACTACTTGAAATTTAAAAGTTACTGAAAGTTGACAGCATCGTAGAGAAATAAAAACGGTCTTTTTTGGCACAATGCTCTACATTTTATATCAGCATGAAAAGTCATTGTCTTTTCTATTTGCTTTTCTCTAAGCAGCTGTGCTCACTGCAGAAGCATTAACCAAGCACATTCAATCCACAAAGACAAAAAAAAAGAAAACCTCTTTCTACAACAGGTACTGCTTACACTGTGTCACCTGTTATTCGAAAGGATTTCATACAGACTTTCTATATCTGCTTTATACTGTTAGTGATTCTAATTATAGATTAAAAAAAAACTTAGTTCTCTATCATAGGCTACAAGGAAAGAGAGCTCCGTTTCGGTGAACCTTCAGCCAGACCAAGCCTGGAGTTTTTTAACCAGATGTAACAAGGGCCTAAACTGGCTCTCAAAAGCCAGTGTATATGCCTTGTGCTGGCTTGCACATAAAAGCCAGCCCAGAGGTATATTCGCACTCCTCTCGCATTGTGCCATATGAACGTGCAAGTCCAATGTGCTCAGACAAGCTGCAGCATCTTCTAAGGGAAAAGATAATTCTATAAAAGCTTGAGCAACAGCTGCATTCATGTGCACTTCTGACATTATATTAAAAAAATAAACTAACCGGCAAGTGGGCCTAATGCCCCAAATACTACTGATGAATCCTTGGCCAGTGAAGGAATAGAAACTTTTTATATAAGGGGGGAAAGCTCTACAGGACTTTAGCCAGAAAAGGTTTTAGTTTGATGATCAGTTGGCTACCATAAAAATCACTTAGGAGAACATCATCATATCACAACCATCTAATGAGATATGGATTTTGATTTATATTTTTCATATCATGAATAAACAGTAGGGTTGGGTGGGGTTTTTTGTTCATTTTTTTTCCCCCATACATGCATACACCCACACCTATATCCATATGTGTATTATAAAGTAAGCGTAACACTGGGACAAATACCAGAGCCCATTGAAGCAACTCCCAAATGCCACATTCAGTTCTATTTTTCAATCTTAAACATTTGTGTGTCTAACACACATTTCTTTACTATTACATGAAAACCAAGTTTGGTTTTACTGAATTCACATTGTGCTAGGATTGCCCAGATTAGTTTGATCAGAACTGAATTTGCCATTAAGTCTCCCTTTCCCCAGTCAACTGGCATATCCACAAGAACATAAAAATAAATAGTAAAGAGTCTTAAACAAGAAAAAAGGCCCTGCTACATCAGTCATTAGTAAGTTAATGCTTCCATTTATTTTCAGAATAAATATTCTCTAACATTTGATCTTTCAGGGATTTTCAGTACTGTCCCACTGTCTGAACAGGGCTGGAATTAACTCCACAGAATTTATTATTGTTAAATAACTTTAACAGATTGGTCAGCCCAAGAGTTTAATATTTCAGAACACCCAGAAATGTCTGCTCTGAATGCTTTAGTTTGTAGGGGCTTAGTCATATTTATCTCTACTACAACATGGATATTCCAGTTAATGAATCCAAACAGTGAAAGGTATCAAGAAAATAACAACTGTAAGATCTCATTAAATTTCTTCACTCAGTCTTAACAGTCATCATTTCACAGATCCAAGGTTTCATAGTTTCAGACATTTTTCTTTACTTGACTATCTTGAGAATTTACTCTTCCTCATCTCTGAAAATTGATTACAGCAATAGCATACTACATCAACAAGGCTTTACTCTACTGAATGCTGTGATCTCCAGCAGTGGCTGCACACCTGCCCAGCAAAAACACAAGTTCAATGAACACATTCCAGCCAGTACTCTCCCAACTTCCAACTCTTTTCACCTGTGACATTTTCTGAAACAAATATGATGCCAATATATTACGTAGCCTTCTTTTAGCTATCCTTCATGAACTCATACATTCTAGTACTGAATTTTATTTTATTATAATCATAGATCATAGAATGGTTAGGGTTGGAAGGGACCTTAAAGATCATCTAGTTCCAACCCCCCTGACATGGACTAGACCAGGTTGCTCAAAGCCACATCCAACCTGGCCTTAAAAGACATCCAGGGATGGGGCATCCACTCGGGGCAACCTTTTCCAGTCCCTCCCCACCCTCTCTGTGAAGAATTTCTTCCTGATATCTGATCTAAACCTCCCTGATTTCAATTTGTACCCATTACCCCTTGTCCTATCACTACAGGCTCTTGTAAAAAGTCCTCTCCCAGCACCCTTGTAGGCCCCCTTCAGATACTGGAAAGCTGCAATGAGGTCTCCTCAGAGCCTCCTCTTCTCCAGGCTGAACAACCCAGTTCTCGCAGCCTTTCGTCATAGGAGAGGTGCTCCAGCCCTCTGATCATCTTCGTGGCCCTCCTCTGGACTCGCTCCAAGTGGTCAATATCCTTCTGATATTGAGGGCTCCACAGCTGGACGCAGCACTCCAGGTGGGGTCTCACCAGAGCAGAGTACAGGGGCAAAGCTGTATAAGCTCATAAAGTTGATGAAATTGACTGGACACAAAGGAGACCAATGAACTGATCTTACAGTAACCATGCAGTATTTTTCTTGGAACAGAAATGAAGATGTTGGACACTAACTTAATCCTTTTCACTTTTCAGATTTTTAAAGATGCCTCTCTTCAAGAATTACAAGATCCATTTTGAACCGTCCTTGGGCTTCTATCTTCCAGGCTGAAAATAACAACAGTACTGTTTCCCCATTAATGATCATTAGTTATGAGATACGATAGTAGAAAACACACAATAGAATGTCCACAGATAAAAACCTGACTCAAGTCTCTGCAGATCTGTGTAGTAAGAGTCAGCATAGCTTATTTGCCAGTTTAGCTAATAACATTTTGCAGATGTTTGCCTGCATACTAGCAAAAAGTATGTTTAGAAGTTTAGTTTAAAACCCCACTAAATCTACAATATTTGAAAGCTGCAAACAGGACCAATACAAAACAAGGTGAAAAGTTACATCTTTCAATAATATCGGGAGATAGTCTGAAAACAAATAACAAATGGTTACATTAAGACTGAAGACAAGTAAAAACACTGTTCTTCAATATACTAGCTGGACATAGCCTGCACTACTGAAAGTAATATTCAAGGTAAATGTAATGCTCTAGTTGAGTGATTTAAGCAGTTAAAAAAAAAACCAACAAACAAACAAACAAAAAACCCCACCCACCCACAATCATGGGGATAGAGAGGAAGAAATCTATTCAGTGCCCTTGTTTCTGATCCATTAATGCTTAGGTTATTATTGACTTTACTTCTAAGGTTCGGTGTTTTTCATTCCTGAGATCAACACAAAAGAGAGAGCTGACTTAAATCAAGGTTTTTTCTCATGCAATACTTCAGTTGTGCATCTTCACACTGTCATTTCACAGCATGTGGAAATGTAGAAAGCTGACCTTGTTTGCTTTTTGCACTTAACATTATCTTCAAAATATTTTCTTTATTATATTTTAATTTGAATATCTATGATTTAAAGTTCAATTTCAACAACATTATCAGAGTAGCTTTCCTACAGCTATGGGATCTCCCTACATTTTTAATACAAGCTATTCATCAGCACTTTTATAATTAGGCAAAATGTTCCAAGAAGCTAATAAGAGCAAAGAAGATATATTATCACATATCTTGATCTGACATTACACAACAGAGCATCATTAAGAAGAGAGAACAAGATAGGAAGAGAAAGATCAAAGTGACAATAGCAAGATGATTCTCAAAGGCAGCAACGCTCATGCAAAATGCTTCTCAATTGTTAACTTCTTTTCTTTAGACTTTCTACTATTGACTAACAAGCAGAACCAAGTTTTTAGAAATGCGTGATTGTGATAAATCAATTTGGCATCAAGTTTTAAGCTTCAGGATACAGTAGGCAGGACATAATGAGTCACTACAATAGAGCAAAAGCAGAGGAAAAAAATTGTAAAATGGAATCAGACCTGACTAAAACAAGGCAAGAGAAAACAAGAGTAAGGGTTTGAATTCATTCTAATGGTTAAATTCCTGAGCTGGTCTTTATTGCGCTATAGTCTAGAAATTTCTATACTAAGCTGAACTGTACCAGACATAGCTAAAACAAAAATACAACTTATGAAAATAGTGCAATTTACTGCTAGAAGGCACAGCTTACGCTACTCAAGCAAAAGAAGTTAAAGATCAGGAACTAGAGAGTTGTATTTATAAGTATTCTCAAGGTTTTAATACAGCATTCTAGGAATAAACCAACAGGCCTCCACAAAGTAATAAACCTCCAATGCTGCAGAGCACTAAAGAACTGACTGAAGTGTATGTGGACTGCCTCCTCCTTTAAATCTTCTGGTCTTAAGTAGAAAATTGGATAGTACATTTCTGCTAGTATTATACACACTGTGCTCTCAGATCCGCTGCTTTCATTCAACTTGCTGCTGTCTAATTCATGAAGATGCAGACACAGCATAAGTATTCACATCAGATCTGGAACCAGATCAAGTAGCTTTCCTTCTTCATTAGGAAAGGATCAAACGTGAAATAGCGCTACAAACAAGTTTTGAAAATCTCACACTTGACAGTAGCGTGAGTGTCTAAAATAAAGAATCATGTGTTTAAAACCTGGAAAAGAACTACAAGACTTGTACAGACACACAAAAAGAGAAAACCTCAATATATACAATCTTGCACTTCGTGGTCATTTCTCCCACAGGAAAGGTAAGTATCATTACTAATCTTAACAGTTGCTAAACAATTCCCAGGATCAGATCCTAGGTTGTTACAAATTCATATGTGATAAAACAGTTGGAGACATAGATTTTTTGTAGAATAACAATGAACAATAGTCAAGAAGTTTATTTATGTATCTTAACATGTAACTTAATTATGTTATGTATCTTATGTTTCTTTTTCTCTGGACTCCAGAACTTTAGATTTTCAAGATCCTCTTTGGTTCTTTACCTCACAGTAATGACCAGCATTCACCCACAGACTCAATTTCATGACTGGTGACTCAGTCAGTTTGACTAATTTTTAAAAATATTTTGTTTGGGTCTTTTTTGGGTTTGGTGGGGTTTGGCTTTTCATTTGGGTTTCTTTTGGGGTTTTTTGGGTTTGTGGGGTGGGGTTTTTTTGATTTTTTTTTGGTTGGTTTGGTTTTTTTCAAGACAGTTTTAAAACTTGGCTAAAGAAAGCATTCTAGTTATTTTCCATGAAGTTATTACATAGCTTTGGCAAATTTACCATCAAGCCTGTTGGAGCAGCATTCAAACCCAAGATTGGCCCAAGAACATGGCATCACCTACACCAAATCAAGGAATCACTTCTGGGTGGGAAGAATTGATTAAATGCAGTCAGACACAATGCACAGTCTTGAGGATCAGCCACACTAACATCTGGAAACTAAATCACATGAAAAGCAGCATTGTGCCTGTCTTATCCACATATCCTAAATAATTCTTGGAATATTATCCCTCATAATCACTTTCATTGAGAATCATATATAAAGGTTTAAATCTGTCTATTACAGGGCAAATGATTTTGTAAAGCCTTCTGTAGTAAGAGGTATTGTGTCTAATGAGGCATTGCACATTAGACTAGCTCCCTGTAAAGAAGTGTTTGGCAGAAAGCAGTATTTTGGAAACAAAACCTCAGAAGGAATATTCTGGCTTCCTTATGCTACCTCTCATCATTAAGACAGCAGGTAGTGGCCACTTGGAAATCTTTCAGAAATAAATTTGCATTTAAACAATTTTTTTCATTCCGCAGCTTCAGAGAATACTAAAATAACTGCATACAACAAATGGCAGGACTATGGTTTTGTTGATGATATACTTTTGTTTCTTCATTAGATAATAAATCCAAAGGGGAGGGGAAGAATTTTTTTTTTTTTTAATATATTTAGCATTTCTGTTCCCCTCCACTCAGTTTCATTGCCCAACAGATTGTTCTTAATTCCCTGTCTCATTCAATTTACATGATTTTCAGACTGTGATTACTGTTCCAAGCCTTTAGCTGGTGGCTTACAAGAACAACATATCTCGTAATTGAAACAAATCAGAAGCAAAAAAGCTTTTTAGAATCAAACCCAAAAGTGCAACAGGTTATAAATTTATTAAAGGCAGAGTCGCTTACACTAGCATATTTAATCTGTATTACAAAACCAAGTTTGAGATCTGTGGGGTTTTTTTCCATTAGACTTTCCATTAGGCTTTTCAGAGGTAAGTGTGCACAAATGTATCTCCTTTCACTGAGATACACAGGACAGCACTTGGTACGTTAGTCCCCTCATCAAAACGAATGTGGTTTTCTCATTGTTTGTATCAATCTCTTGCATTTCTTTTCCTAGCTTAATACAATAGAAAAGCATATTTTGATATATATTAAAAAAAAAAAAAAAAAAAAAAGAAGAAGACGTGCCATTTAGTAACCGAGCAGACTCTGGATTCCTTTGCTTTGTTAAGCAGACATACTGTCTGTTTTTAAGCTATGAGCCCACACTACTGTTAGTAGGGACAAGCACATTAAATTGGTTACAACGTTTACTGTGGCTCCAGTGTTTCAACATCCATAGTTCACCTGCATGCTCTGTTACTCCTCAGTTACATTATTTCCCTTATGCAATAATTACATTTTTTCTAGGTTTTCATCTAGCCCGACAATGCTAGGCACGTACAAGCCTTTTATTTTCCCCAGATAAAATATATTCAAACCTTTTACTCACTCTACAATAGCTGTTCAATTATTTTTCCAAGGCCTGCAAAGCAATTTCGCTGAGGACCCCTAGGAAGGAACAACAAACCATCCTGGTGTTGGTATACCATCTTTACAATCAGTTACCTGAGGAATTAATTCTATCTATACCCTAAGAGAGCAGAAGAATAATGGGCCATCACACTCCAGGAACAGAAAATCTGAGAAATCAGTGAAGTCTAGCAACAACTTTACTTGTGGTCCAGACAGAAGTCCAACGTTTGAATAATACTGCAGTGAGTGCTCAGTGGGTTTATATTTGTGAAATACAGTATCATAGCAGCCTCTCGATAAAGCAAAACCAACTGAAAATGCAAAGTGTCTCAGAACTAGGTATTATCAGAATAAAATACACTTTTCAATTAAAATCAATTGGCAATAGCCACAAATTAAAAGCTCTTTAAATCTCTAAGTTATCCTACCATATCTGGGGAGTTTAAAACCTAGTGAATCTTTTAGCTTTGTCATAATCTTATTCAGATTAATATCTGAGTTTGTTTTCTTCTTAGTAACAGATGTTATTCTAAGAGAAGAAAAAAATAAAAATACCCACACAAACAACACACCACAAGGACAGTGACACTAAGCCCTGTCATTTCTCATTTGTGCCAAACAAGGAAAAATCCAGAGTCTTCCTGCTCACAAATGCAGAAACACCTACAGTCAGTCTTGGCTAAACCATCAGCTGCCTGATTCAAACCACTGCCTTGCCTCAGAGTCAGCAAGAAGGAAATCATACTTGCCCTGTGCTGCCCATCCAAATCCCACTGTGCTTTCGGGGAAGGTCAGACCTACTGCAGGTATGCACATCCACTGCATTTCACACCAGCTACAGCTCAGTCACAGGGGTCATCTTGCCCTTCCCCGAGAGCAATCTCAGTGGTTTGCACAGAAAAAGAGGTTGAATCTCAACACCAAGTTAAAGTTAGAAGCCTGGGACTCAGTATTTATAGCCCTATCATTGTAGCCTGATTTCCCACTTTGGACAAGTAAGCACAAATTTATCTGTTCAGTCAATAAAATATTTGAGGGAGCTATTTCTTCTCCCACACATGGTAGTATAATTCCTGTTCCAAAAAGCCCCTGATTTCTGTAAATCGATGCAAATTAGACTAGACAAAACCCCATTCAACAAGCAGATCACTTATTAATGAAAGTCACACGAGGCCTCCTTTGATCCAGTGGAAAAACAATGAAACTATGTGCATCATTAAAAAAAAAAACCCACACACAAAACACAAACAGAATATATGTTTATATTGGAATGATTAAGTTTATACTCAAAGAATAATTAACATACTGTCACTTTTAATATCAGTACTTCCTTTCTGTTACGTATATTTTGTCAAATGCTTCTACTATTAATCATATGAATGTTATCACCTAACATACTCTCTCCTCCTCCTTTTTTAACAGTAGAAGCTACACAGTGTTTCATTTTTCATTTGCCTGTGTGTGTGTCAAGGGCAACCAAAAACAACACCCAAAAGCACAACATGATCCATGGGTATTTATGATGGCACATGCTCTGTAATTTATCCTAATAAAATTACTACAGCACAGAACAGAATTAACAAGGTTGAGGGTAATTGAGCTCATATGTCACTGTGTACAGATTTTAAAAAGATTTTTAAAACAGTGAATAACTTGTTTGAGAGGTTCATATTTGAATCTTCTGCAAGAGAGATACATAACATATTTTCAAGGGGATTGTTGGGAAATTGCTGCATTTGGCATAGATGGCCAGTCTCCTCACTCCTTTCTAGTATCATTAAATATGTTAAGTTTTCTGGTCACAGAAGCACAAACTACTACTGCTTCCAAAACTCTTTCTGGAGATTTAGCTTAATAGCTTAACCTCTTTGATTCAGCCTTCATGTTTGTAAAACAGGGATGGAACTGAACATCAGCTTAGTAAAAAGATTCTGTATCCAGCATCTATTTGTAAAACACTATGAGGAAGAAAAGTGTAATTACCTAATTACTATGCATTATGAGGCCAAGAAATATCCTGTGCTACTTTCAGTCAGGGAAGAATTAACTCTCTTTACAGTGGC